>NC_079202.1:20014049-20314049 GCF_026745355.1 Beta vulgaris subsp. vulgaris
ATAGTGTATGTTAAAGTGATGTAGTGTAGATATAGTGTATCTTAAAGTGATATAGTGTATATTAAAGTGATATAGTGTACGTTAAAATGATATAGTGTATGTTACAGTGATATAGTGTATGTTACAATGATATAGTGTACGTTAAAATGATATAGTGTATATTGATATGATATAGTGTATGTTATAGTGATATAGTTTATGTTTCAGTGATATAGTGTATGTTACAATGATATAGTGTATGTTTAAGTGATATAGTGTATATTGATATGATATAGTGTATGTTAAAATGATATAGTGTATATTGATATGATATAGTGTATTTTATAGGATATAGTTTATGTTTCAGTGATATAGTGTATGTTTCAGTGATATAGTGTATGTTAAAGTGATATAGTGTATGTTAAAGTGATATAGTGTATGTTATAATGATATAGTGTATGTTAAAATGGTATAGTGTATGTCATAATGATATAGTGTATGTTAAAATGATATAGTGTATGTTAAAGTGATATAGTGTATGTTGCAATTATTTATTGCAGAGCACATTGGACAGCAGGATCGAAGAAGTGTCCCTGGTGTTACTGAAGGAACCATGGTTGTAATAAAAGAAGTACCAAAAGACAACAAGAGGGTAAGAGATTCAAGTCTGAATCAAACCTTGCAATCTCTGAAGAAGAAGAAAATATCTACTGTTGCTCAACAAAATACAGTAAACTCGTTCAGAACTAATTGCTGTGGTAAAAGGCTTTGTGAGTTGAATGAAGCTTTTACTTCTGAGCAGAAAAAAGCTATTACTAAAATAGGTTTTGGTTCTTTGTTGCATTTGAAGATTACGAGGACCAACAATGCTTTGAGTGCATGGTTCGTGGATAGGTTTGATGGTGGTTTTGGAATGTTTAAGGTGGGTTATGGGAAGGAGTTCAGAGTGAACCAATATGATGTTTATGATGTCTTTCAGTTCCCATTGGTTGAAGGGCAGGATGTGGTGGATGTTTCTAGGGGACCTAATGCGGATAATTCGTATTTTGATTGAAAAGCAAGTTGGAGGGAGTATTTTAAAGTTGATCGGGAGAAAGGTCAGATTGGTTTGAGTGCTGTATATTCTGAGCTAAAGAAGTTAGTGGATGGTGGGAGGTGTTTAAAAAGCTTTATGTTTTATTTGCCTTTTCTTCTTTTTTAGCTCCAGTTGCAAATAACACGCTTGATTTGAGACTTGTTCTAGTTGTACATGAGGTTCGGAAAATTCCTCATTACAATTGGTGTAAATATATTTTGGGTAGATTAATGTATGCAAATGTTCTGTTCAAGAACTCGATGTGGTCTAAAGGTGGTGGTGGGCGCATTATAGTGGTTGTAAATATTGTTGCAGTTGATTTACTTCCATCACCTACAAATTGGTGATGGGGTGCCTCCAACTCAACTGCCTCTGTTCGCTCTTTGGGATAATGAGTCAATTTCGAAGAGAGTTCGTCGTGAAATACTGCATGTGTGATAAGTTTGGGAGTGGTTTGCTCAATGAAACTTATCCAATCAATGCCAAGTTTTACTTCACTGAAGATGGGCAAATTGATTTCAACCGGATGAAGCCGATTCAAAAGCAAATTGAAGTTCAGTATGTACCACGTCCTGTATTGAGTGATGATACAGGAAGTGGTGGAAGTAGTGGTGGTGATGCAACAAACAAGGTTGCGCCCAAGAGGAAGGTGAAGGGCAAGCTTTATATTCAGTTTGAGCTTCCGCCAGGAAGTCAGACTGATGAAGAAATAACTGCTCAAGCTACAAATGTAAGTTCAATTTTCTGATATAGTGGAGTTTTGACTGATATAGCCTGGTTATATGTGATATAGTGTATATTGGTATGATATAGTGTATATTAATATCATATAGTGTATGTTAAAATGATATAGTGTATATTGATATGATATAGTATATGTTAAAATGATATAGTGTGTGTTAAAATGATATAGTGTATGTTAAAATGATATAGTGTATGTGAAAATGGCATAGTGTATGTTACAATGATATAGTGTATGTTACAATGATATAGTGTATGTTCAAATGATATAGTGTATGTTCAAATGATATAGTGTATGCTACAATGATATAGTGTATGTTACAATGATATAGTTTATGTTTAAGTGATATAGTGTGTGCTAAAATGATATAGTGTATGTTACAATGATATAGTGTATGTTAAAGTGATATAGTGTATGTTACAGTGATATAGTGTATATTAAAGTGATATAGTGTATGTTACAGTGATATAGTGTATGTTACAGTGATATAGTGTATGTTAAAGTGATATAGTGTATGTTAAAATGATATAGTGTATACTGATATGATATAGTGTATGTTACAGTGATATAGTGTATGTTACAATGATATAGTGTATGTTTAAGTGATATAGTGTATGTTATGATGATATAGTGCATGTTACAATGATATAGTGTATGTTTAAGTGATATAGTGTATATTGATATGATACAGTGTATATTGATATGATATAGTGTATGTCACAGTGATATAGTGTATATAGAAATGATATAGTGTATATTGAAATGATATAGTGTATGTTAAAATGATATAGTGTATGTTAAAGTGATATAGTGTATGTTACAATGATATAGTGGATGATAAAATGATATAGTGTATGTTAGACTGATATAGTGTATGTTATAATCATATAGTGTATGTTAGAATGATATAGTGTATGTTACAATAATGTGCGTTTTGATATAGTGTTTTTGGCTATGATTTTAACAGGAGCTTCATGCTATGTGGTTGCTGTGGAAGAGGGATTTGGATGCTGTCTCTCATTGCCATATAGATTCGTTTAAGAGTTGGAAGGCCTCTCATGTGGTTGGCGATCCTCCTGAAAATCCTTCCCAAGATGATCTTGACAAAATTTTGTCAAGTTCAATTTATCAGAAGTACTTTGATGAGATGGTATCAATTGTAGAAGTTGTGAAGGATTTGCCAACTGGTTGGGAAGAAGTGTCTAATCCTTCTACTACTGCATTCCCTAGCTTTATAGTCACTCAGGTGACTCAGAGAACTAATGATGTGATCAACAATGTTGTGAATAGCATTTTTAATGAGGCAGCTGAAAATATAATTATTGAGGAAAACACATGGACTGCTTTCCAGAATGTTTTGTCTAGGGGTCCAACCAAGTCAACTCTAAGGCTGGATGAATATGCAGTTGGGGGTCCATTCACTTATCTTTCCAATATGATGAAAGATTTTGAACATGTGATGCAAGATCTTCCAATATTTTTAAGGGAGGCTGTTGATTATTGTTATGAAAATCAACAACCTTTAGATGTGAGGTAAATTATTGACTGAACAAAATTTGTTTAATGTATTGTTTTTATTGAAAATATTCTTACAATTTGTGTTGCTTGTTGCAGTGAAGAGATCTTTCAGCTAGATGAATAGTTCTTCTGTATACCTCGGAGTGAGATTTGGACAATTGGTACCGAGACTTAGATGTTTCAATCAGTTTTAGATAATTGGTCAAGAATGTTGAATATGAATGAACTCAGTCCTCGAAAAAAGTTTTACTTTACTTCTTCTCAGAGTGTAAGAACTTTATTGTAATATATTTTTATTATTTCTTTATCTTTGGATGCATTATTCATCATAATATGAGTTCTTATGTTGCAGGCTGCATTATTCAATGTGTTTGAAGATGAAAATGATGCTAAACGCATTGATGATTTGATTGCATGCTGGAAGTTTCAAATTGAAGATTTGAATAACATTTCAAAATTGGATGCTAATGTTGAATTGGTGAGACAAATTCTGTTTTTGAACTTATGATATAGTGTATGTTACAATGATATAGTGTATATTGATATGATATAGTGTATGTCAAAATGATATAGTGGATATTGATATGATATAGTGAATGTTAAAAAGATATAGTGTACATTTGATATGATATAGTGTACATTGATATGATATAGTGTATGTTAAAATGATATAGTGTATATTGATATGATATAGTGCATGTTTGAATGATATAGTGTATATTTGAATGATATAGTGTATATTTGAATGATATAGTGTATCTTGATATGATATAGTGTATGTTTAAATGATATAGTGTATGTTCAAATAATATATTGTATATTGATATGATATAGTGTATATTAAAAAGAAATAGTGTTTGTTTGTATATGATATAGTGTAGTTTATACTTGTTTCCATTTTGTAGGTTTTTTTTCCCTGTTTTGGTGAAAGAAGGTAATCATTTTTTCCTGTTTGTGCTGGACACAAATAAAAGGACTGTTTTCTACATTGATAATAAGATTTGGGATGATGATGAGGAATATAAGAAAATGATGGAGACTCTCAGTTCAATCATTGCTGATGGAGTTTCAACTCTTTTCCAATCTTATGAAATCCCACAATCTCAAGGTGATGATATGGGTTTATGGAGAATGACAGAAGTCAAAGGAAGCTGGAAAAAAGGTTCATATGATTTGGATTGTGGTGTGTACATACTTGTCCTTATGCTACTTTTTGAAGGCTCTGAAGAGTTTGAATGCCCATATTTGAATGATGTAAATAATATAATTATTTTTAAGTGAGTTATCTAATTTTTTTCTTATATATAGTTTCTTACTTATTTATTTTATTTTCAGGAGAAGATTAGGAAAGCAGCAAGAGTCTCTTTGTGTGGTTGCATGATTTTTTCTAATCTGAATAAGAAGAGAAGTGAGCTTGTGCAAAACGTGATATCATTCAGATCAAAGAGATCAGAGACCGTTGCTTTTATTGAAGAAAATAAAAGGAAGAAAGCTGAAGAGAGTAAGAGATTGGAAGATGAGTTGAGAGAGATGATGCAGCAGGAGAAGAAGAAGAAGAAACAAGTTGAGGATGCAAAGAAGAAGAATACAGCAAAGAAAAAGTTAACTGTCAAATTCGGAAAGTAAAACTATATTGATGTATTTCACTAATTTTACAAACAATCTTACTAATCTAGTAGTATATTGGTGTTAATATAATAGGTTTACAAACAATGTAATTATGTAGTCTTGAATGATTTTAGAAATAGTGTTAGTATTCTAAGAGTAGTTTGTAGTGATATAGTGTGGTTTTCAATGATATAGTGTTATTGTACATGATATAGCGTATATTTTTATACAGTGTTATTCTACACATATCATTCTATATGATACTGGGTGTGAAAATGATATAGTGTATGGTAAAATGATATAGTGTATGTTAGAATGATATAGTGTATGTTAAAAGGATATAATGTATGTTGAAATTCTAGTGTATGTTAGACTGATATAGTGTATCTTAAAATGATATAGTGTATGTTAAAATGATATAGTGTATCTTAAAATGATATAGTGTATGTTAAAATGATATAGTGTATAAGATAATTATATTATGTTAGTGATGTGTTAGTCTTTTTGGCTATGACAGTTTTAAAAATTGATTAATGTCCGTTTTGATATAGTGTATGTTACAGTGATATACTGTATGTTAGACTGATATAGTGTAAATTATAATCATATAGTGTATGTTAAAATGATATAGTGTATCTTAAAGTGATATAGTGTATGTTAAAATGATATAGTGTATCTTAAAGTGATATAGTGTGTGTTAAAATGATATAGTGTATGTTACAATGATATAGTGTATGTTAAAGTGACATAGTGTATGTTAAAGTGATATAGTGTATATTAAAATGATATAATGTATATTAAAATGATATAGTGTATGTTAAAGTGATATAGTGTGTGTTAAAATGATATAGTGTATGTTACAATGATATAGTGTATGTTAAAGTGACATAGTGTATGTTAAAGTGACATAGTGTATATTAAAGTGATATAGTGTATATTAAAATGATATAGTATATATTAAAGTGATATAGTGTATATTAAAGTGATATAGTGTATATTAAAATGATATATTGTATGTTAAAATCATATAGTGTGCTTTAAAATGATATAGTGTATGTTAAAGTGTACTTCATAAATATATCAAATGATTTAAAACATTGTATAGTTCTCTTGGTAAAGTATTTTAGAACAGATGTTCTTTTGGAGTTATGCTTCCAAATTCCTTGTGTCTTTTTTCCCCTTTTTTTGAGGCCTTCTTGGATAAATCATAGTGCCCCTTTATTCGCTTGTTGTCTCTTCCTTTTGTGACTGCTCTATCTGGATCCAAGACTGTTGGTATTGGTGGTGATTCTTGTGCGTTGTTTTCTTGACTCTCATTAGCTTGTAATGCTGGAGCTGCTTCTTGTAATGCTTTCTCATGAGCTTTAGCTTTTTCTGCTGATGCTTTTGCTTCTTCTATCTTTATTAATTCTTCAACTCTTGAATTTGTTTTCTTGAAACTTTCCTCTATCACTGCTCTAGCTGGTTCTATTATGTGCCTTTTTAATATGAGGTTATAGTACCTTATGGAATTAATGTGTTAGTATATAGACAAACATATAGTGTATTTCTATGTGATATAGTGTATGTTAATATCATATAGTGTATCTTAAAATGATATAGTGTATGTTTAAATGATATAGTGTATATTGATATGATATAGTGTATATTAAAATGATATAGTGTATATTGATATGATAATAGTATATATTGATACGATATAGTGCATGTTAAAATGATATAGTGTATATTGATATGATATAGTGTATGTTAAAATGATATAGTGTATGTTAAAGTGATATAGTGTATGTTACAATGATATAGTGGATGATAAAATGATATAGTGTATGTTAGACTGATATAGTGTATGTTATAATCATATAGTGTATGTTAAATGATATAGTGTATGTTAAAATGATACAGTGTATATTAAAGTGATATAGTGTATGTTAAAATGATATAGTGTATATTAAAATGATACATTGTATAGCGTGTTTACATACCTCCTTATCATGTGCAGCCTCCATGGTGTGAAGCTGTTTATTTCTCCTTTTTCTCTCAATTGATTATCAAATTTCTCCCAAACTTCTTTTTTTGCAAATCTTGTCCACCTTGATGATATGTATTTCTCTGGAATTTTTTGGATAGAATGTAAGTGTAGAACTCTTATGGCATGAAAGCACAACCAACCTGATTCTTGAAAATTTCTGCATCCACACTCAATTGTCATCTCTAGGTAATTGAATGAGACTTGTTGAGAAGAACCATCAATGCCATTGAGGAAAAGTCTGTATGTCACAGTGTTCCCTTGTGTACCAACTAGTTCAATTGCACTTGCCATTGCATGTTTGAATTCATCCTCAAAATCTCTGAAAAGAGTATGTGTGTACACTAAAGCAGCATGTTTTAATAGTGGACTCATGCAGGGATCTGATTTTGGTATTCCTTTTGTACAGTCAAAATCATCCCTTTCTTTCTGTCTTCTCCACCTTATTACTGTCTGTTGGAATATCGAAAAGAAGTCACTTAAGCTAGTGGTTTTGCTTGCCTTAAACCCAATAGCATGGTTTGCGCTTTCACTTCTCTGTGAAGATAGTATTCCAGCAGAGAAGAAGTCTTTGCTAAATGCTGTACACCATTTTTCTTTCAAACTATACAATCTGTTGAACCAGCGATCTTTTAGTTTGTATTTTGTTGTCATTGTGGTCCAAGTTTGTTAAAATTTTGTTGTTGTAATGCAACCACTGAGACATTTGTGAAAAATGTTCTTGAATTCCTTATCAGCTTTCATCAATCCAAATTATTGATTTGCATTTTGACTCAAATGCCATAAACATAGCCTGTGTCTTGAGGTTGGGAAAGCCTGTCAATGAGTTTATTTAGTTAGTGTTTGCTCTTTCAATAGTACATAACAGAATTTTGCAAATGTCACATAACATGAGTACCTTCTTTTATTGCTCCTGCAATTTAGCATCTTGGTCGCTGAATATAGTTATTGACATTTACCTTTCATTGACTTCTTGAATGTTTCAAAAAGCCATTCAAATGATGGTATTGTCTCATCTGCAAGAAATGCACATGCAAACATTGTGTTTTTCCAATGGTTATTAATTCCTACAAATGGTGCACAAATAAGATTATACTTGTTTGTCCTATATGTAGTATCAAAAACCATAACATCTCCAAAGATTGTATAGTCCTCAAGCATCATAGAGTCTCTCCAAAACAAGCAGCAAACCTTTCCTTCATCATTCAATCTTACTCTAAAGAAGAAGTTACTATCTGTTTGCATCTGCTCGTAAAGGTTATCAACAACTTTTTGTGAATCCTTTCCCTTAATTGGTTTTATTTTGAGTTTATAACAAGCAGTTGAAGTGGTCCTTCATGGAATGACCCAATACATCTTCACCACCTGCTTCTGTACTCATATATCGGAATGAATCTATCGGCCTAGTCCACACTCTTGCATAGCTTGTATGGTTTGCTTCTTTGGATCACTCATCTGACGCTAGATCTATGAAGGTAATTTAATGGTTCTCTAGTAATGGATGATTGTGTTTTATAACATGCTGCACAATTTCATAATGTCCTTCAGTGTTCATCCTTGCTCTAATCAGCGCAGGACATTCAGTTCTTGTGATCATAACTCTTCGTGTCCTTTGTTTCTTTGATTTGTTGTCTTGTATTATTATATCTGTATTATTCTCTACCTGTTTTTCTTTGATTTTGGTATTTCTTTTCCCTTGAGCAGAGCAGACATAGTACTTTTGATGCACAACTGATGTCCCTTCTTTTTTCTGTTTTTGGATTTTCTAACACTAAATCCTACTATAGCAGCATGCTGACATATAGCTCATGTATATCATCCAATGTTGATCTTACTTGACCAAGTAAAACTCCTCCAATTTCATGTTTATTCAGTGATTGGCCAATTGAACCTGTTATAAAAGAATGAAGATTTTTTTTCACTTTTATTATAGTGTATGTATATATGATATAGTGTATCAATTTATGATATAGTGTATGTTAAAGTGTATACTGTATGTTAAAGGATATAGTGTATGTTAAAGTAATAGTGTATCTTAAAATGATATAGTGTATGTTACAGTGATATAGATTTGTTAAAATGATATAGTGTTATATTAAAATGATATAGTGTATGTTAAAGTGATATAGTGTATGTTATAATGATATAGTGTATGTTAAAATGATATAGTGTAATTAAATGATATAGTGTATGTTAAAATGATATACTGTATGTTAAAGTGATATAGTGTATGCTAAAGTGATATAGTGTATCTTTAAATGATATAGTGTATGTTACAGTGATATATTGTATTGTTAAAATGATATAGTGTATATTAAAGTGATATAGTGTATGTTATAATGATATAGTGTATGTTAAAATCATCAAGGTGGACAAGGTTTGTGATATAGTGTATGCTAAAATGATATAGTGTATAATAAAATGATATAATGTATGTTAAAGTGATATAGTGTATGTTATAATGATATAGTGAGTTATAATGATAGTGTATGTTAAAATGATATACTGTATGTTAAAGTGATATAGTGTATGTTAAAATGATATAATGTATGTTAAAATCATATAGTGTATGTTAAAATCATATAGTGTGTGATAAAATCATATAGTGTATATTAAAATCATATAGCGTATCCCCTTCAAAAAAAAATATCATATAGTGTATAGTGTATCTTAAAATCATATAGTGTATGTTAAAATCATATAGTGTATGTTAAAATCATATAGTGTATGTTAAAATCATATATTGTGTGTTAAAATCATATAGTGTATATTAAAATCATAGTGTATCCCCTTCAAAAAAAAAAATCATATAATGTATGATAAAATCATATAGTGTATGTTAAAATGATATAGTGTATATTAAAATGATATAGTGTATGTAAATGTGATATAGTGTATATTACAATAATGTGCATTTTCATATAGTGTTTTTGGCTATGATTTTTAACAGGAGCTTCACGGTATATTAAAATGATATAGTGTATGGATATTATATGTGTATGTATATATTATATAGTTTATTAAATATAATGTAACTATGTATTAATATAGTGTATGAACGTTATAGTGTATCTGATATAGTGTATTTATATTTTATATAGTTTATTTATGTATGATATAGTGTACGTAAGGTTTTATTTATAATATAGTGACTTAACATTTGGTATTTTTAGAACTTTTTGTACGTAACGTTTTATTAGTATGGCCATAGTTAAATAAAACTAAGCCAACTGTAGTTAAGCTATGGTTTATTAACAAAAAGTAATAATTACTTGTGTTGGGTACCGCACATAATCTTCTGATGATTTCCTGAGCTGCAGTCACGTCATTTTAAAAGAATGGCACCCTTTCATTTCTTCTCAGCTATTTCCACTAAGAAACCCACCATACTAAGCAAGGCGATTTGAAGCCATTTGAAAGCGATTTTTAAGCGATTTGAAAGAGATTTTTGAACTCATTTTGTTACTTTAGCAAGGTACATTCATAATTCTCTTTTTTTGTTGTTTATGTTAAAGTTTATGTGAATTTTTTTTGGGTTATCATAGAGTTTAGGTTTTTGTGATAATTATTTCAATTTTTTTAGCGAATTGTTATTAATTGTTAGTAAACAAGTATAGTTTACATTTGCTGTAAATTGATGAAGTTAAACTCCACAAGTTAAAATTAAAAGAAGGTGTAAAACAGAGGGTAAAACAGGGTAGTGTAGTGGTGGTTTGAAATTTGTTTTATGCTGATTTTTGGTATTTTTTGGAAGGTTAAACATGGCTTCACTTGATCAACTTCACCCAGTCCTCTCAATGCATGAGATTCTACGTTTCCATATTTTTTCAAAACTTTCTGACCCAAAGGACAGAGAGTGTGTGGAAAGCGTGTGCAGAGAGTGGAGGACCATTGCAAGGTATGGTTTAGAAGATGCCCACGAACTCTTGGGTATGGAACAGATTATGTCCTTCCATGTGTTCTCTAAAGTTTCATGTTGGCATTCTGGAGATGTGATGAATGTTTGTAAAACATGGAGGAAGACGTGGAAAGTAAGGGAGTCAGTTCATTGGAGGCCCGAGAGGGAAGACACCTCCATGAAAGCGTGGGCTCTGAAGTCCATAATTTTTGGTGATGCTGTTGATTTTTGGGCTCACATTAGTGGTGAGTGGTGGGCTTACTGTGATGGGTTCCCAATTTTATTTGGTGAAGAATAAAACATTAATTACAGTTAGTTAGGGGGATTAGGGCTAGGGGTTTTATTGTTTTTTTTTGCTGGCACTGTAAGTAAAATAGCCTTATTAATGTAAACAACTCCTTTTTTGGATGATGAACAATCTTCAAAGTATTATTATTTGTCACTAAATAATGACATTGTTATGTCATATTACTGACAAATCTTTTGTAATTAATTGATGAGTATATCTATATATATATATATATATGTATTGAGTTGTAATTTTTTCTGTTATGTATATATGAATTATTGTGTTCTATTTCCTATATTGTTTTTTAGACTGATATAGTGTTGGTATTTTTGATATACTATAGTGTATGTATATATTATATAGTGTATTTTGCAATGATATAGTGTATGTTACAATGATATAGTGTATAATAAAATGATATAGTGTATAATTAAATGATATAGTGTATATTAAATGATATAGTGTATGTTAAATTATATAGTGTATTTTGTGATGATATAGTGTATGTTAAAATGATATAGTGTATATTGATATGATATAGTGTATGTTAAAATGATATAGTGTATATTGATATGATATAGTATATATTGATACGATATAGTGCATGTTAAAATGATATAGTGTATATTGATATGATATAGTGTATGTTAAAATGATATAGTGTATGTTAAAGTGATATAGTGTATGTTACAATGATATAGTGTATGTTAAAATGATATAGTGTATATTGATATGATATAGTATATATTGATACGATATAGTGCATGTTAAAATGATATAGTGTATATTGATATGATATAGTGTATGTTAAAATGATATAGTGTATGTTAAAGTGATATAGTGTATGTTAAAATGATATAGTGTATGTTAAAGTGATATAGTGTATGTTACAATGATATAGTGGATGATAAAATGATATAGTGTATGTTAGACTGATATAGTGTATGTTATAATCATATAGTGTATGTTAAAATGATATAGTGTATGTTAAAATGATATAGTGTATATTAAAGTGATATAGTGTATGTTAAAATGATATAGTGTATATTAAAATGATACATTGTATAGCGTGTTTATATACCTCCTTATCATGTGCAGCCTCCATGGTGTGAAGCTGTTTATTTCTCCTTTTTCTCTCAATTGATTATCAAATTTCTCCCAAACTTATTTTTTTTCAAAATCTTGTCCACCTTAATGATATGTATTTCTCTGGAATTTTTTTGATAGAATGTAAGTGTAGAACTCTTATGGCATGAAAGCACAACCAACCTGATTCTTGAAAATTTCTGCATCCACACTCAATTGTCATCTCTGGGTAATTAAATGAGACTTGTTGAGACGAACCATCAATGCCATTGAGGAAAAGTTTGTATGTCAGAGTGTTCCCTCGTGTACCAACTAGTTCAATTGCACTTGCCATTGCATGTTTGAATTCATCCTCAAAATCTCTGAAAAGAGTATGTGTGTACACTAAAGCAGCATGTTTTAATAGTGGACTCATGCAGAGATCTGATTTTGGTATTCCTTTTGTACAGTCAAAATCATCCCTTTCTTCCTGTCTTCTCCACCTTATTACTGTCTGTTGGAATATCGAAAAGAAGTCACTTAAGCTAGTGGTTTTGCTTGCCTTAAACCCAATAGCATGGTTTGCGCTTTCACTTCTCTGTGAAGATAGTATTCCAGCAGAGAAGAAGTCTTTGCTAAATGCTGTACACCATTTTTCTTTCAAACTATACAATCTGTTGAACCAACGATCATCTTTTAGTTTGTATTTTGTTGTCATTGTGGTCCAAGTTTGTTAAAATTCTGTTGTTGTAATGCAACTACTGAGACACTTGTGAAAAATGTTCTTGAATTCCTTATCAGCTTTCATCAATCCAAATTATTGATTTGCATTTTGACTCAAATGCCATAAACATAGCCTGTGTCTTGAGGTTGGGAAAGCCTGTCAATGAGTTTATTTAGTTAGTCTTTGCTCTTTCAATAGTACATAACAGAATTTGTGCAAATGTCACATATACATGAGTACCTTCTTTATTGCTCCTGCAATTGTAGCATCTTGGTCGCTGAATATAGTTATTAGACATTTACCTTTCATTGACTTCTTGAATGTTTCAAAAAGCCATTCAAATGATGGTATTGTCTCATCTGCAAGAAATGCACATGCAAACATTGTGTTTTTCCAATGGTTATTAATTCCTACAAATGGTGCACAAATAAGATTATACTTGTTTGTCCTATATGTAGTATCAAAAACCATAACATCTCCAAGATTGTATAGTCCTCAAGCTTCATAGAGTCTCTCCAAAACAAGCAGCAAACCTTTCCTTCATCATTCAATCTTACTCTAAAGAAGAAGTTACTATCTGTTTGCATCTGCTCGTAAAGGTTATCAACAACTTTTTGTGAATCCTTTCCCTCAATTGGTTTTATTTTGAGTTTATAACAACAGTTGAAGTGGTCCTTCATGGAATGACCCAATACATCTTCACCACCTGCTTCTGTACTCATATATCGGAATGAATCTATCGGCCTTAGTCCACACTCTTGCATAGCTTGTATGGTTTGCTTCTTTGGATCACTCATCTGACGCTCAGATCTATGAAGGTAATTTAATGGTTCTCTAGTAACTGGATGATTGTGTTTTATAACATGCTGCACAATTTCATAATGTCCTTCAGTGTTCATCCTTGCTCTAATCAGCGCAGGACATTCAGTTCTTGTGATCATAACTCTTCGTGTCCTTTGTTTCTTTGATTTGTTGTCTTGTATTATTATATCTGTATTATTCTCTACCTGTTTTTCTTTGATTTTGGTATTTCTTTTCCCTTGAGCAGAGCAGACATAGTACTTTTGATGCACAACTGATGTCCCTTCTTTTTTTCTGTTTTTGGATTTCTAACACTGAATCCTACTATAGCAGCATGCTGACAATATAGCTCATGTATATCATCCAATGTTGATCTTACTTGACCAAGTAAAACTCCTCCAATTTCATGTTTATTCAGTGATTGGCCAATTGAACCTGTTATAAAAGAATGAAGATATTTTTTTCACTTTTATTATAGTGTATGTATATATGATATAGTGTATCAATTTATGATATAGTGTATGTTAAAGTGATATATTGTATGTTAAAGTGATATAGTGTATGTTAAAGTGATACAGTGTATCTTAAAATGATATAGTGTATGTTACAGTGATATAGTATTTTGTTAAAATGATATAGTGTATATTAAAATGATATAGTGTATGTTAAAGTGATATAGTGTATGTTATAATGATATAGTGTATGTTAAAATGATATAGTGTATATTAAAATGATATAGTGTATGTTAAAATGATATACTGTATGTTAAAGTGATATAGTGTATGCTAAAGTGATATAGTGTATCTTTAAATGATATAGTGTATGTTACAGTGATATATTGTATTGTTAAAATGATATAGTGTATATTAAAATGATATAGTATATGTTAAAGTGATATAGTGTATGTTATAATGATATAGTGTATGTTAAAATCATCAAGGTGGACAAGGTTTGTGATATAGTGTATGCTAAAATGATATAGTGTATAATAAAATGATATAATGTATGTTAAAGTGATATAGTGTATGTTATAATGATATAGTGTATGTTATAATGATAGTGTATGTTAAAATGATATACAGTATGTTAAAGTGATATAGTGTATGTTAAAATGATATAATGTATGTTAAAATCATATAGTGTATGTTAAAATCATATAGTGTGTGTTAAAATCAAATAGTGTATATTAAAATCATATAGGGTATCCCCTTCAAAAAAAAATTATCATATAGTGTATAGTGTATCTTAAAATCATATAGTGTATGTTAAAATCATATAGTGTATGTTAAAATCATATAGTGTATGTTAAAAATCATATATTGTGTGTTAAAATCATATAGTGTATATTAAAATCATAGTGTATCCCCTTCAAAAAAAAAAAAATCATATAGTGTATGATAAAATCATATAGTGTATGTTAAAATGATATAGTGTATATTAAAATGATATAGTGTATGTAAATGTGATATAGTGTATATTACAATAATGTGCATCTTCATATAGTGTTTTTGGCTATGATTTTTAACAGGAGCTTCACGGTATATTAAAATGATATAGTGTATATGGATATTATATAGTGTATGTATATATTATATAGTGTATTAAATATAATGTAACTATGTATTAATATATTGTATGAACGTTATAGTGTATCTGATATAGTGTATTTATATTTTATATAGTTTATTTCTGTATGATATAGTGTACGTAAGGTTTTATTTATAATATAGTGACTTAACATTTGGTATTTTAGAACTTTATGTACGTAACGTTTTATTAGTATGGCCATAGTTAAATAAAACTAAGCCAACTGTAGTTAAGCTATGGTTTATTAACAAAAAGTAATAATTACTTGTGTTGGGTACCGCGCATAATCTTCTGATGATTTCCTGAGCTGCAGTCACGTCATTTTAAAAGAATGGCACCCTTTCATTTCTTCTCAGCTATTTCCACTAAGAAACCCACCATACTAAGCAAGGCGATTTGAAGCCATTTGAAAGCGATTTTTAAGCGATTTGAAAGAGATTTTTGAACTCATTTTGTTACTTTAGCAAGGTACATTCATAATTCTCTTTTTTTGTTGTTTATGTTAAAGTTTATGTGAATTTTTTTTTGGGTTATCATAGAGTTTAGGTTTTTGTGATAATTATTTCAATTTTTTTAGCGAATTGTTATTAATTGTTAGTAAACAAGTATAGTTTACATTTGCTGTAAATTGATGAAGTTAAACTCCACAAGTTAAAATTAAAAGAAGGTGTAAAACAGAGGGTAAAACAGGGGGTAGTGTAGTGGTGGTTTGAAATTTGTTTTATGCTGATTTTTGGTATTTTTTGGAAGGTTAAACATGGCTTCACTTGATCAACTTCACCCAGTCCTCTCAATGCATGAGATTCTACGTTTCCATATTTTTTCAAAACTTTCTGACCCAAAGGACAGAGAGTGTGTGGAAAGCGTGTGCAGAGAGTGGAGGACCATTGCAAGGTATGGTTTAGAAGATGCCCACGAACTGTTGGGTATAGAACAGATTATGTCCTTCCATGTGTTCTCTAAAGTTTCATGTTGGCATTCTGGAGATGTGATGAATGTTTGTAAAACATGGAGGAAGACGTGGAAAGTAAGGGAGTCAGTTCATTGAAGGCCCGAGAGGGAGGACACCTCCATGAAAGCGTGGGCTCTGAAGTCCATAATTTTTGGTGATGCTGTTGATTTTTGGGCTTACATTAGTGGTGAGTGGTGGGCTTACTGTGATGGGTTCCCAATTTTATTTGGTGAAGAATAAAACATTAATTACAGTTAGTTAGGGGATTAGGGCTAGGGGTTTTATTGTTTTTTTTTTTTTGCTGGCACTGTAAGTAAAAGAGCCTTATTAATGTAAACAACTCCTTTTTTGGATGATGAACAATCTTCAAAGTATTATTATTTGTCACTAAATAATGACATTGTTATGTCATATTAGTGACAAATCTTTTGTTATATCATATATGAAGTTGGTTAATGTTTTTTTCTGTTATGTATATATGAATTATTGTGTTCTATTTCCTATATTGTTTTTTAGACTGATATAGTGTTGGTATTTTTGATATACTATAGTGTATGTATATATTATATAGTGTATTTTGCAATGATATAGTGTATGTTACAATGATATAGTGTATAATAAAATGATATAGTGTATAATTAAATGATATAGTGTATATTAAAATGATATAGTGTATTTTAAATTATATAGTGTATTTTGTGATGATATTGTGTATGTTAAAATGATATAGTGTATATTGATATGATATAGTGTATGTTAAAATGATATAGTGTATGTTAAAATGATATAATGTATGTTAAGATGATATAGTGTATGTATATATTATATAGTGTATTTTGCAATGATATAGTGTATGTTACAATGATATAGTGTATGTTAAAATGATATAGTGTATGTATATATTTTATAGTGTATTTATTGATATAGTGTATGTTACAATGATATAGTGTATGTCAAAGTGATATAGTGTATAATAAAATGATATAGTGTATGTTAGAATGATATAGTGTATGTTAAAATAATGTAGTGTATGTTTAAATGATATAGTGTATGTTTTTGTAATGCTTTTAAGTAAATATTTTCTATATCTCCTATTATGTTCCTATATGGTATAGTGTACGTAGTTTATGATATAGTGTACATAGTTATGATATAGTGTATCAATTTTTGATATAGTGTATGTTTCTGTAATGCATCTAAGTAAATAATTTCTATATTTCCAATTGTGTTCCTATAGAATATAGTGTATCTCTATATCATATAGTGTATCTATTTTTGATATAGTGTATAGTGTATGTTAAAATGATATAGTGTATGTTAAAATGATATAGTGTATGTTAAAATGATATAGCGTATGTATTTATTATATAGTGTATTTATTGATATAGTGTATGTTACAATGATATAGTGTATGTCAAAGTGATATAGTGTATAATAAAATGATATAGTGTATGTTAGAATGATATAGTATATGTTAAAATGATATAGTGTATGTTTAAATGATATAGTGTATGTTTTTGTAATGCGTTTAAGTAAATATTTTCTATATTTCCTATTATGTTCCTATATGGTATAGTGTACGTAGTTTATGATATAGTGTACGTAGTTATGATATAGTGTATCTATTTTTGATATAGTGTATGTTTCTGTAATGCATCTAAGTAAATAATTTCTATATTTCCTATTGTGTTCCTATAGAATATAGTGTATCTCTGTATGATATAGTGTATCTCTGTATCATATAGTGTATCTATTTTTGATATAGTGTAAGTACTTAACTAGAATGACAGCTGAATTAGATTCATCACTTGAAACAAATGAAGTAGGATATTGCTCGCCAAATTGATTTTCTATCTCATCATGAAACAGAACCACATTACCTACATAAAGTTATAGTGTTACTCTTTTGCTTAATGAAAGAAATGAAATTATTGATTTGGATGTTGTTACCTTCAACAGTTGGTGTATTATTGAGATCTATTATCAGTGAATCTTGATGCTCATTTTGTATTGAATTGTGATGATGTTCGTCGTCGATTGCTTCAATGTTGTTCGTCGTCGTCGAGTGATATAGGTTGTCTATACTATATGGTTCAATACTCTGATTGAGATCTATTTGATCAATTAAACCTGAATTTTCCATGAATTTTTCGCAATTGTTCAATTCAATAGGAAATTGTTGAAGAATCAATTTAGTTTGCAGAAATAATTTCAATGGAGAGAAATAATAATTTGCAGAAATTTAATAGCGATAGAATCTATGGTTTTTGGAAATATTGAAGAGAGAGAAAGCGGCGGATTTTGGAAGTATTGAAGAGAGAGAAAATCGCGCATTTTTGGTAATTAAAAGTTAGTGAAGTATAACGGGTCACGTGCGTGGGCCTGGTCCACACTATTTTTAGTGTGAACCAGGTCCACGCAAGTCGGATTGAACTTGAAAATTGACTAATACCATAAGTTATCTACTTGATTAGAACGACTAGTTTGACATGTCTCGTTGCAATAATTTCATTAGCAAACACAATGTTTACAACCTTCTTTCATAATCATATTATTTTCAAAAAATTCGGTTTCTTTTTTTAGGAATTTTTTTTACCAATTTTAGTTGTTTTAGAAAAGCTAAAATCACATTTCTTCAAAAGAAGAAAAAATAAAATCATATAATTTAGTCTCCAATATTTTGTTGTCGTTTCAATAAAAGAAAATATGATTGAAATGAATTTGACCAAAAGGAAGATCAGTTTCCATTCCCAAAACTGTTAAAAAACAAAAATTACGTGTTTTAATTTGTTTGTTTTTTTATTAAATGTAGACGAGAAACTAGTATCATAGATAAATCATCGCACGTACGGTCCAACCGATTTTGAGAGAATAAATAGATTCCTTTATGGGAGCGATTCATCCTTCCCGAACGCAGCATACAACTCTGTGTTTTTTTCGTTCGAGTTCGAAAAAATTATTGGAAAGTTAAAACATCGAAGTATATATATATATATATACAAGCATAAATTCATGGGAATAGTTTTTTGAGGAATACTAGCATAAATGTACACGTGTTTGTTTTCACTTGACTTTGATAAAAATATAAATTAATTATTTTGACAATTAAATCATTAAAAATACACGTAAGAAGATTACTATTTGAAGTAATTTCATGACATTTATGTTATGATTTATCTGTATGCAGATAATATCATTGATTACATCTTAATTAAAGAGGTTTGCATCTATAGATAGCATTTGGAAATGTTCCCTACATACTGTTTCTACCATACCCTTATATTCTTCAAGTTCTAACTCTCAACCTGCACTAGTTCTAGTGACTCCAAAATAGTGGCCATCTTCAGGGGAGTGTTTGAATCTTGCTTTGAAGATAATCCTATGATAGCTATTGTCCCAAGCGTACCTTCTATCGATTAATGCAACATACATCTATGAGAAAAATTCTCTTGGGCCAATAAGTCCCATAAATGACATAAGCACTTAAAGTGCACTGCCTTCCATCCAAACTTATCCTGACCTTATTCCGTCCTCGCCACTTTGAGGGTGGACTGGGTGCAAGAGAGAATTAAGCATTTTTCATATGTCCAATTTATTTTCTGAGGCCTTGGGAAATTTAAGGTGATGGCAACCTCTTTTCCCCATTTTTTTTACAGACCACTAATAGTTGTTCTTATGACTTTTTCTGCTAATTTAGGCCATACATGGGCAGATAATCGATGTTAGAACCAACCTTGGTAGCGCTTCATCCTGCCAGTGCCAAGTCTTCTGGCTCC
This sequence comes from Beta vulgaris subsp. vulgaris, assembly GCF_026745355.1. Classification (NCBI taxonomy): domain Eukaryota; kingdom Viridiplantae; phylum Streptophyta; class Magnoliopsida; order Caryophyllales; family Amaranthaceae; genus Beta; species Beta vulgaris. The sequence goes on from NC_079202.1 coordinate 20,034,090, forward strand.
ACTGTAGGTTCATCGCCAAATACCCTCATCCATTTCTGTTCCCATTTCGCCCTTTCATTTGTGATAAAGGATTCTTCATCTTCATTTATGTTGCTGAAGGCGAAACGATGATTAAAACAGTCATCATCAAACTCAGCTTCCATGTTTGCATGTGCTTCTTTATTCATTTTGATTTTGTGAAATGAAAATGAGAAGATAAATTGTTATGGCCAAGTCCGCCTTTAAATAATCGGTCCATTTTCTCAACGATTACTTTCATAATAAGTTTTAGGATCAGTGAGCAATTGAGTACTTTGACCCTTTTTTCGCAAAGTTTATAGGTCTTTTTAATTTATTTTAAGACTATCAAATTGTTGATAAGTCTTAGAATTAATATATCATTTTTTAGACATTTGGGCTAAAATTGCTTCCTTAGATTTATCGGCCATTTTATGAATAAAAATAAACACATAATCATATACGGTATGGAAGTAAGAAGGGACAAAAACATAGAATTATTTCATTTAATTGAAATAATATTCTGCAATAATAAGATACATTAAAAGAAAACATTTTAATTTAAGTAAATACATAGCTTCCTAGGGAGATATAAATTAACTACGTATTACAGAGATGATTACTAAAACATTTTACCTTATTGCTTGATTTATCAAGTCCGGAGATGGGCAAAAATAATGATGATTTTTGGCTCCTCGTATTCATGTACATCAGGATCATTATCATCCGAGTAATCCTCGTCTAAAGGCATAGCGATACCTCTTTCTAACAAATGTTCCTGCCATAAGTGGCATGTACATTTGTACTGTATAAGTTTTTTGAAACTTGTATCTTCGTCCACTTGGACTACCCTTATTTTCTAGTGAGAACTTCCAAACTACTTTCATAGATTATGGATCTGTGGTATTTTAAAGCGAGCTCAGGAGGAAAATACTGCCCCGCAATGCACCCTCCCCATACTTTGCAAATTGTTAGAAGTTGTAACAGATCTCCTTTTCCCATTCGTGGCCAAAGGTTCAGCGCCGGGAAGTCCACATCACTTCCCATGATTGCAGCACTAGATCCTCATTTATCCATATCTCTTGGTTGGACCTTTAGGTCTCTTCCAAAGAGATTGTCGATCTTGGATTGCCACTTATTCATCTATTTTTCCTTGAATTCTTCCCAATCCTTTTGTAAGATGTCCATGTTAAATCTATGCCTCCAACATTCTCCAGGGAAGAGTGATGGAGGGGCGATTTGCTGATTAACCATCTCTTAAGAATTTTTCAAGATTTTGTGATTAGAAAACAAATATTTTCAAGAATGAAACATTTCCAAAGTAAAATAGTGTATTTCTAATACAACTATTTTAACCGTTATCCCTATTTTTAGGGATAGATAACAATAGCACGTCTTTTTTATCATCCTTAATTAGCCCAAGTTTCAGTCCTTATTGGGTAATTATTGGCTTCCCACTAAACCTTGATATGTCATATTATTTCCTTGGAGTTTTACCATTTAATGTCGTGTGCAAGTTGGACGATCATGATTACTTTTAGAAGTAACTTATTTCCATGTCTTTAATAATGGTTAGAAGTTTTAGCGTTCCAAGAGATACTTTATTTAAACTTAACCATATAGTGTGCATTATTTGATTTGATGGTTTATTTTTGAATAATCCATTAAATTGCATAATTTTGATTGGACAATAATATATAAATATGCAAACATAAATTATGAACATTTGTTAAAAGAAAAATTTTCATTTCATTAACAAAAACGGGATTTACATCCTAGGGATAGAAAATTTTAGAAATTTACAACCTATTTAGAATTTTATAATTCTATATCGTAGGCCTATTTCTAATCCCTAGGAGACCTTGGCCTGTAGGAGTCGGGGTCTTCCTCAGAATCGCCACCATTGCCTCCTCCAATGGCGTTGCTAGAGTCGTCGCCAAGAGGATAGAAGCGGTCTTCACTGATAGAGGCTTCCTTTGGGAAGTACTCCTCTTGAATCCTCCTCCTTTAGGTAGGAGGTTCATCTTCATTTTCCTCATCGTCACATCATCATCTCCGTCAGATTTGTCTGATGGGGGAGAAGTGTTTGCATCTTTTTTTTCTTCATCCTCTTCCTCTGCTTCTTCCTCTATCACCTCTGGTATTTATGGAGGAGGGAGGAAAGGTTGATTAACCTCTTGTGGGTGAAGCTCAGAAGCCCCTGTGACACAAGATTCAGCAGAAGATTGGGGGGCGTCCATTTGGAGACGAATATTTTTTTTAAGAAGGTTTAGGAAGATGAGAAGTTTTTCTTGGGGGAATGTTTTCAGGAGATGAGTGTTATGTTTAGATTATTACACTTACCCCTTTTTATAAGGGATTTTACTATCTTCTGAAAAATAGAAGGTTATGCCCATTTGTGAATGGGTTTTTGAATAACGCACCCCTTAGGATGGGCTTCCAAGTCACTACCCATTAAAATAGGCTTCTTTAATATGGTGACTTTGGGACCCTTATGTTTTAATTTGTTCAAAATTGATATTAACATGACCCAATAAAAAGATGACCCAAAATAAATGTACCACGCATTCTGTACGTATTTCATTTTGGTTGTCTTCTCCATTAATACCCTTTTCAAGGGTTTTAGGAAAATTTAAAATCTTTCAGACCAATTTAATTCATTTCTTTACAAATTCATAACCATTACCAAACTTCAATTCTCCATGTCTAACGAAAGAATTCACCGTGAAAATGAAATTCGTGAGGCGCTTGCTAGAAAAAGTGAAGCCATGCAATCTGAGGCTCCTCGTCAACTATGCAACACCATTAGAGTGAACATTCGAAAAATATAAATCCCAAGTGTTCTGGTATGTTAATAAGTGCAATGACCTTAAGTATACCTTAAGAGGATAGAGTTACCGCTATTGGTACTGACTTTCCTTTCAGGATGCAAAGCCTAGAACGTCAAATCATCTTAGAGCAGTGCTATCTGTTCTTGGATCATCTCATTTTAGAAGATAATAGACTCATAACACTTTCATTTACTTCAAGGTCTTCCTACCATTTTCACGAGCCTTTATCTAGCAAACCTTTTAAAGGCTGGATTTAGGAGTGGACGCAAGAGCATGGTTTCTGCGCATGCAACCTTTCCGTGACAAATCGACCAAGAACAAGATACTACCTTTCTTGAGACTACCTTCTTATGAAACCATTCCCTTTGACAGAGCCATGTCCACTGCCTTATTGGCTTGTTAGTTTCGATGGGGACCAATGACTGTAGCATTGGTTGATATTGGCTTTATTATTGTGACTTCTCCAACGGGTAAATATGGGATTGAACTCCCAATCTTCCATTATGTTAAGGAGTATAACTAGTTGTACAATTAGTGCTTATGAACTTTTCGCCAAATTGCTAGTCCTTTTACTAGTACTAACAAGTGTGGCTTTCAGAGATTTGTTGATTTCTTCATTAATAAGGATTCTAGTAAAGCAGTAACTTCCCAAGAGGAGGTACTGTTCCTCACTTTTGCGTTTTCCAATTAATGATGTTTAGGGTTGGAGGAGTTGTAACATTATGGCTATCCCAGCTGTTAATATCTCATGTACTGAGGAAGTAGCTTTAGCTCCTGTTCTATTGGGAGAACTTTATAGATGTCTTTTTAGGAGTAGAGAATCCTTCAAAGGTTTTGGAATTCCGATCTCTAAGTCCCCTATATTGCCATTGATATGGGATTTAGACCCCTGTGGCTTTTGACTTGCTGGGGTCACATGGACTTACCAAACCTGATGGTAATCAACCCCCTTATGCTTTGGAAACATCTAAGGGTTCAGAGGAAGAAAACGTTTCTTTTTATTCTCCATTGTTCCTCTCTGAACTTGAAGATTGTAGTTGTTATGGTAACCAACCCCCTTATGCTTTGGAAACATCTAAGGGTTCAACCCCCTTATGCTTCGTAGTTGTTATCTCAACCCACACTCAAAAAGTATTACAAGAATAATTGCTTGAAGAGTATTAAAACCGAAAATAAACTTCCTTATAAAATATTACAAATAAATCTGGGAAGTTGTACATAAATTCTTGTTCGTTAATGCGCCATATATAGGAGTTCTTCAGCAGCTCCTACGTTTGCTCCATTACATAGACTCTCTGAACTTGAAGATTGTAGCTGTTATGGTGAACTAAACTTCAATCTTATATCTCTAGATGAGGTTTGGCATCCAAGTTTGCTCTTTTCGTATTTCTTGGTTTTTACATCCAATCCTGGCATCAGGAATATCTTCCTAGCTAAGAAGGCTATTTCTGTTGAAAAGGACACCTGACACCTTCAACCAATGCCTTATTGGATACAATCCCTTGGCATTCACTTTAGTTCCTTAAGGAGTGGGAACTTTTGGAGTAGTGTCCTTAGCTCAAAGGATTCGATAGCTGCTGAGCCTAAGTACTTTGGCTTTGAAGCCTATAATCCACAACTAGTAACTAGACAATTTGGATTGGTCCAATTTTTAGTTGTGCCTTATTTTATGACCCTTAATGATCCTTGGATACCAAGGGGTCGTTTTGAGGAAGGCAAAGCCCTTCAAAGTAAAACTCTTAGCCTTATTATCATGTCCATCACTCCTTGAAAATGGATCACTAAAGTTGTTCGAGGCTTCCAAACATGGTGGGATCATGTATTCTCAGATGATTCAAAATGTTCTGATGCTTTAGCGCACTTTGAGATTCAACTCTTCTTAGGCTGTAAGTAATTTCTTTCCTCACTTATTTTGTAACTTTCAAGAGGAATAAATATTACTAAATCTTCCTTATGCCTTTTGTTGCCTTTTTAAATAAGTTCTTGATGGGATGAAGGTGGACTCTAAATAGGCAGGCTATATTGGGTAATCATGGACCAATGGGTTCCTCCTCATATTTCTTCAGTAGATGAGGACGATGCTGCCTATGATCAAAGGATTTTCTATGGGAATGTCTACACTGTGGAGGCTATTCAGACCACGAGACCAATCGAGCGAATTGATCCTTTTAAGAGGGCTGCAAGAAAAAGAGATTATAATTGTCTCTCTGCGTCCAAGTATGCTCAACCCCAAGAATTAGTGGAGCAATCTGAACCTGTTCAGAAGACTACCAAAAAGAGAGATCACAATTGCCTTTCTACTCCTAAATGCTTGAGGCATTCCTATAGGAAATGAACTAAGTTAGAAGCATGTTATGAGGTAAAACAATATGTGATCTCTTCTGGTAAGGAGGATGCTAAGACCGTGTCTCGAATCTTTCCTAAAATCAAAATTTCTAGAGCCAAAGCAGGTATGGATACCCTCTGTTATTCTCTTTTACAAGAAGTTTCATTCTTTAGAATTCTAACCTGTTTTATATCTAGGTTCTTTTGGTTTAAAGAGTCTAAGACTTCTAATAATCCTTCTACTGAGAAGCCATCACATCTTAACTATGCCGATCAACCTTTAGTAGATGTTCCTATAGTGGTTGACCCAGGATTGAATTTAAAAGGTGGTTACGCTGATGAAACCATCATCAATCATCCCAATTTCTTAACAAGCGATGCTACCCCCCCAATTGGGGCCTGTGGCTACCTCTTCTTTGGAAAGACGCGGTGCCCCCCAATTGGAAGAAATTGAGCATCTTAACGTGGAGTCTCTTGATAAAGACTTGCTTAATCAATTTAACGAGGATCCCTTGGAGTCAACTCCCTTAGATATTGAATTTCCAAGCTCTCCTGTTGCTCCAACAATTGTCATAGCAAGCCCTTCTATTGTTAGGGGTGAAATTTCAAAGGATGTTGTTCCCTTAGAGATTTCAACCTTGAGGAGCAATACTGAGCTTTTGACTACCTCTGTGTCCAAAGGTTCATCATCAACTTCACAATCCTCTTCTGGGACTGGTTCACTTTCTTTCCTCGTGAATTCATTTTAGATTTCTTCTATATGAATCCATATCCTCATAAAATAAACTAGACTTTATTCTCTTGGTAACTTGGCTTCACTACTTCATGATGCACAGAGAAGCACGCAAGAAGCAAGTGTGATGAAAGAGTCTGATGGAGGGAAAAAGGTAAATCTGCAAACATCCATCGTTGTAAGGAATCAACCTGCTTCTGCTAGCACTCGTTAGTCTTCCAAGGATGAGTTTTCTGAGCATATAAAACAAGAAAACAAGATAGGGGACCTCTTCTTGACCCTTACAGACAATCCTTATGATTAGACTTCTGCATAAACTCTCAAAAAGACTTTGGAATCCCTGATTTCTCAAGGTTTTGAGTATTGGATAGCTTGCCTTGATTATGTTAAAGAGACCCTTCTTCTCCAATAATGTAATGATGAATCAAGAGTTCAATCTCTCAAATTCTCAGCTTAAAAGCTTCAAGAAGAGGAAGCTTCTTTGGAAACTCAAGCCAAGTCCTCCAAAAACTTCAGTTAAATAAAAGATCCAAGATTCTTTGAGTTCTTTTGATTAGAAGCTGAAGTCTTTTTATGAGGAAAGGCAGTCTCAACGAAATCGTTTGGCTGAGATCAATAGAGAGGAAATAAATATTATCAGTGAGAAGTCTTCGCTTCAAAGATCCATTGATATTGAAAAGAAGAAGCTACACCAAGGGTGAACCAAGCTTGCCAATTTGAGGCAAGAGATGTTAAAAGACATGGTTGTACAACAAAGCTTGATCCTCCAAAAGGAGAAACTTTGTAATGCTTGGTCCACCATTAAAATCCTTAGTTTAGCTGTTAGAAAATGTTGGAACATCTAAGATATAAGATTATTTTTAATGCTCCATTATTTTTAATGTTGTAATCCTAGATGTTTGAAACAATTCTGCATGTTTTTATTGAAACACATGATCATGTTGGTCCCATATAGATGGATGATATTTCTTAAGAAATTTTCCATTCAAGGCTCTATACTTTATATTGTCATCTATATCTTTTAATAGGTATGCATTTCCAAACATTTTCTTGTGAATGATAAAAGGACCTCACTGAGGATTTTTGTAAGCTGTTTGTGGCAGAAACCTTTTCCAAACCTTATCATTCTCCTGGAATTCTTTAGACACTGCCTTTTTGTTGTAGGCCCTAGCAACCTTTTCTTTTTGGATTCTCATTTTGGCTAAAACGTCTTCCTTAGCTCTTAGAGCATCCATGATTTCAATATTCATTGCTTGTGAATAGTCATCTCATGATAATCCCATTTGTTGGGATACCCTAGATGACCTTATTACGTTCACTTCAACAGGGATTACTAGAGTGTGTCCATAAACTAAGCTAAAAAGGAGTAACTTATGTTGCTTCCCTTTTCGAGGTCCTATAGGCCCATAGTCATATATCAACAATTCATCCCATTTTTTTGGATTATTATCTATTAACTTTGAGATCCCTTTTACTATGATCTTATTAGTAGATTCAGCTTGACCATTTGCTTGAGAATAGTAAGGTGTTGAATGCAATTTAGTGATCGCAAATTGATTAAGATAATCCAGTAAGTCAGGATTTCTGAATACTGTGACTTGATCAAATGTTATAGTTTATGAATTCACAAATTTTCTAAAAATTTTGTCTTCCAAGAAATTTATTACAACCTTGGTATTGATCTTATTGAAATCTTGAGCCTCCACCCATTCGGTAAAGTAATCAGTCACCACAAGTGTTAGTGTAGTATAAACACTAGATCAACTACAAGAGGGGGGGAGGGGAATTGTAGTTGGGGAGATTTTCAAACTTTTTGCGGATAAACTAATTTGAGAGTTAATAAAGAGAAATGGCAATAAGGAAGAACAGACGAAGATTCTCTTCCTCAATTCTTTAGGAAGAAACCTTGCTCCTTTATTTATAATAGTTCTTACAACTTATTATAAATCAATCTTCACTTAGTTCCTCTATTAACCGGTTCCCAGTCACCTTGTTCCCCCTGAACACGTGACTATCCTTACTTATTGACTTCACTAGATGTCTACTCTTTCTATTTCTCACTCTTGAATACAAGATTTTTGTTCTCTCAACCCACACTCGAAAAGTGTTACAAGAATAATTACTTGAAGAGTAACGAAACCGAAAATATACTTCCTTATAAAATATTACAAAATAAATCTGGGAAGTTGTACAGAAATTCTAGTTCGTTAATGCGTCATATATAGGAGATCTTCGTCACTCAATTTTTATTCGACATATACAATATTACACGTGACTATCCTTACTTGACTTCACTACAAGACTTCTTTTTCTCTCTTCTCTTTCTCTTTCTCACTCTTGAATACAAGATTTTTGTTCTCTCAACCCACACTCAAAAAGTATTAGAAGAATAATTGCTTGAAGAGTATTAAAACCAAAAATAAACTTCCCTATAAAATATTACAAATAGATCTGGGAAGTTGTACATAAATTCTAGTTCGTTAATGCACCATATGTTAGGTGTGATCAAAGAGAGAACCGGATATATCACTCCAAGGAACGGAATCTACGCTTTCCTATTAGTTTAATTTCGCCCCACTAGGATCACCGGGTTACCACGAAATAACTAATGAGATACAATGAAGTTGTAATTCACTTATATGATCAATCAAAGTGAATTCTAAAGGACTTTTTTTTTTTGGATTGTGATTTACACTCTATGAAAATTAGCTAGAAATTCAAAGAGCAAGCAAGTGTTTAGAGGTGAGAACACTTAACACTTTTTTCTATCTCCTTCACAAGTGAACTACAATGGCCTATTTATAGCCATCAACCTAGGATGCCATTAGTCACAAAGGAGTGATGAAAAAACATTGAAGAACACATTAAAATCTTAATTCATTAGCATGTTAATGAGTATTAGACCCCATGTAACATACTACACTTAACCATCAAGATTAATGCTAAATCAATGACTAGTAACATCCCTCATAATCAACTAAGAGCATCCAAGAACACAAGTATCCAATGTTGTTTCATTGCCTTGTACACTTAAGTCCATTTATGTATAAATATTCCAACAATCCTCCTCCCATTTATAATATAAATGGCTAACGACTTGCACAAAATTATTCACAAAACAACATACTTGTGCATAAATAGAAATGTCATAAAGATTGAATTCCTACTTAGTATATGTATACTTTACGATAACTCCAATTGTTATGATAGACTAAGCTTTGAATCAAACAATCACTACGAATTATCGAAGATACAATACACACAAGTACTAACAAAAATTCCTTTAACCCTCTACACCTTTGACGCCATGGTGTCCATATCCATTCATGAGTTTTCCAAGTTAAGCCCCTAACTTGGTGACGCGGCCAAACTTCTTACTCATATAGGTAGACTTTATGTAATAATCACTCTTGCAATATGAGCATCCTCCAAAAGTCTATTAAGAAATAAATTTTCAACCTCCTTCATTGCAATATTGAGCATTAACCTCGGGATGATTTGCTAATTTAGTGCTCCAAATTACTAAGTAAAGTTGGATCCTCATTGAATTCAAGATTTAGCGTTGAACTAAACGTTGAATCGAGTTTTCTTTACTAGTAATTTAAGTTGGGCTTTCCACCCCTTTACAATTTTTATACTATTTTAATTTGACAGCACTTTGGCCAAAGATTTTTCCAAGTTAAAATGAACCGTATAAAAATTCAAGATTGCGACTCCATGTTATATAAAATCAAGCATATAATAGTGTCGCATTTCCATATGCTATGATTTACAATATAAACATGATAGTGTACCCCATTAATAAAATAGAAGTATATCACAATAACTAGTGATATGATACATGGACTAGCCACAAAATCACTTCACATATCAAATGAATATCACTCCATCTATTTAATTTACATGACAATTATTATAGTACTTGAAAATGCTGCACAAACTAATTCTTGGATTTTCAAGGAATTACACATCCAAGAAGAAACACCTCCTTTATGAAGAATAAACCTCCTCCACAAAGAAACAACATTTTCATAAAGAATACACCTCCATGAAAAATCATCTTCTAGTAAAAAAAATACCAATTCCTAAATCCATGACTTAATTTGTATCAAAATATATAATCCTTCTTATACCAAAAGCCATATATTTTCATTTTCAATCAAGACATGTCACTTAAATGAATTGAGTCAAAGATAATAAATTAAATAATTATCTTTCTTTATACTTATCCCAAGTATAAAGGCTTAATTTATATGCATAAAAATACATTTCATAAATCAATATCCAAGTATAAGATTTCTCCTCCCATATATATACAAATTTTACCATATGACCATATGTTACCAAATTTGATATATAAACACTCATACTTTTGATTTATCATGAGACCATATCTCAAAAATTATTGTGAAAGTAAACATCACAATAAACATACTATCTTTACCAAGAAAAGTACTCCTAATAATCTTAGATTATTATCATTCTTGAATAAAACCATATATCATAGAACATTGTTAATAAATGCACATAGTTCTATTAAAGCATAAAACCACATCAATAATTAAATTGATCATCATACATATGACATCAATACGTAGGACAAAAACAATTATAAATAGACATGCATTTTACCTTTAACAAATACTAACCATAGTACGTAGAAGAAACCATATCCAACTCTTGGAAATTCAAGACCCATATCCTTGAGAGGTGAAAACATATCCAAAAGAAAATTAAACTAATAGATTGTTAGGTGTGATCAAAGAGAGAACCGGATATATCACTCCAAGGAACGGAATCTACGCTTTCCTATTAGTTTAATTTCGCCCCACTAGGATCACCGGGTTACCACAAAATAACTAATGAGATACAATGGAGTTGTAATTCACTTATATGATCAATCAAAGTGAATTCTAAAGGACTTTGTTTTTTGGATTGTGATTTACACTCTATGAAAATTAGCTAGAAATTCAAAGGGCAAGCAAGTGTTTAGAGGAGAGAACACTTAACACTTTTTTCTATCTCCTTCACAAGTGAACTACAATGGCCTATTTATAGCCATCAACCTAGGATGTCATTAGTCACAAAGGAGTGATGAAACAACATTGAAGAACTCATTAAAATCTTAATTCATTAGCATGTTAATGAGTATTAGACCCCATGTAACATACTACACTTAACCATCAAGATTAATGCTAAATCAATGACTAGTAACATCCCTCATAATCAACTAAGAGCATCCAAGAACACAAGGTATCCAATGTTGTTTCATTGCCTTGTACAGTTAAGTCCATTTATGTATAAATGTTCCAACACCATATATAGGAGATCGTTAGCAGCTCCTACGTTTGCTCCATTACATAGACGTGGGTGTTAGAACTCACCCGTGATCTATCCATTGATGCCACTAAACCCACGAACATCCAGCCACTTTTCCATAGTTTTAGTAGTTTGTTAGTTGTGCACTATCTTCTTGGGTAGTTGGTTACTCCTCCAAGATTTTAGGAACCGACTCCCTAGAATCTAAGAGCAGCAATGTGGCTTTAGTATACGCAACATAATTCAGCGAGTTAGGATTTGTTACGCTTAACTTCAGTCCACACAATGTATAAGGAAGCAATAAACACATACTATTTCTAATAGCTTGGATATTATTTTTATTCAAAATAATATTTCATGTAATTAGGTTAGCAATTTTATAACACTTAATATTTTGAGCAAATTAAATAATTTATTTAAATAACTTGACGAGGTTAAACTCATAACCATTTCTCCACAAGTTATAATAAAATAAATAATACCTAAGACAATATGAAAACTTAATTTAAACAATTAATTTCTTAGACTCAATTTATTTCCTAGACTCAATAATATTATTTGTCATCATTAAAACCGTGAATACAACAACTAGAATGTATAAATGCTCTTTAGAGGATGCAGGATTAATTTCTCCGCCCATCCTCTGAAAAGCCAAGGTTTAAGAATGTATTTTAGTTATGAGACTGGCGCCCTAGTGATGGGTCCAAACTTCTGACAACTTTTACAACCTTTAGCATAATTTATACAATCCTTTCTCATAGTAGGCCAATAGAAACAATGTTCATTCAACAACCATCTCATTTTAGGTTGTTTTAGTGAGCACTAGATAACCCTTGGTGAATCTCTGCGATGAGAGTTAGAGCTTCTCCAGCATCCACACACTTTAAAAGTAATCCTTGTGGATCCTTTCTGTGCAATTCACTAAATTGCATGCAAAATTTGGTTGCTATCATTTTGAATTTATTGGCACTTTTGTCCCAGTTGGGTTCTGGAGGTAGTGGATAATCTCATCTCTCCAGTCCTTTTCCCCCCTTAATATTGAAACTCTACGGACTTCCAATACGTGTTCTGGTGTTTTTTTATTACTTTCATTAAGAGGATCTAGGATCTTTTTCTTGGAGAATGATATCTTCATTTTTTGAAGGTACCTCTTCTCTTGTAGAAGCTATTTGGGACAACCAATCTACTATACTGTTTGCTTCTCTAGGTTTGTGTATGAAAGTAATTTTCTTAAATTGTTTAGACAATTATTTTTCTTTCTTTCCACATTCTTGTGATACTAATGATGTACATTTAAAATTCTTCAGTCATTTGATAAATGACCAGTTGAGAATCCCCATATATCTTTACTCTCTAAGCTCCCAACTCTAGCAACAATTCCAACCCAATCACAAAGATTCATATTATGCTCTACTGTTGATGCATGAAACCTTTAGGGTCACTGCAAATTTGGTTGGAATCCCATCAGGAGATAGAATATATATTCTTGCTCTTGTCGTTTCTCTAGTGCTAGTTCCGTCGAAGAGCAAGACCCATGGAAGGATTTCCTCATCAGTGATTCCAGATTCGCAATAAGGATGGGTTGCTAAGAAGTCAGCTAGACCTTGACCTTTTACTGCCTATTGTGGCACATATATTACGTCGAATTGCAGTAAATGCAGACTCCATTTTCTTAACCTTCCTTTTATAATAGGCTGGGATATCACATATTTTATGACATCTGTTGGAGACACTACTTCTACTGTGAAAGCAATGAAATAATGTATGAGCTTGGCTTATGCTTCATATAAGCACAAACACCATTTTTCTGCCATGATATAACTTTTCTCTTGGTCATCCAGGATCCTACTTAGATAGAATATAGTCTGCTCATGTCCCTTCTCAATTTATTGAGTGAAGAGACTACCAATGGAATCTTCACAGGCAGACATATATAACCTTAATGGCTTTCCATTTTGCTTTGGAGGGATCAACACAGGATGTATTGCCAAATCTTGTTTGATTTAATCAAAGGCCTTTTGATGCTCCTCATTCCATTTGAATTCTAATTAATTCTTTGATCTTAATAAGGGTGAAAACTTTTTAGTTTTTCTAGAAAGATATATAATCTTTTTAGTTCCTTGTTATTCGAAGGTGGCTTAGCTGCCAATACTGCTATTGCATTCTTGGTTAGTGAGGAGCTTACTTATGTAAGTAAAACTTATGTAAGTAAATTCATTTCTTCTAGTGGATCATGAACTTCCTGTTTAATATCCTCACTTTTAGCCCATACTTTCTCATCCTCTTCTCCTAAAGATTGAGATTCGTGTAATGTTGAGCAACATGCATTAGAGTTTATAAGAAAATCCTCTTGGTATTTTCTAAAAACTAAATCTTTCATAACTTGATCAACAATAAGGGTAAACCCCTTACAACATTCTTCTTGGTTTACCGACATAATAAACTTTTATAAGAAAAATACAGTCTAACTCTATAAGATAACAAGAGCTAGTGGTTGATCATAGTTCGACACCTGTTAAATATATTAATATTTTGATTGAATGTCTTCAACTTCTGGAACGTCATCGACTTTTTCAATGAGAATTGCACTCGAGTCTTCTATCTCTTAGTGAGTTTTTGAATCAAGTTGTAGAGCAACCTTAATTTTCATAGTGGGAACTGACTTTAAAGAGTCCCTAATAAAAAGCAAAATCAGGAGATGTGATGACGCAAACTTCCTCATCTGCTTGTACCATTTCATAAGTGTCACCATTTCATAGGTTTAGGAGCGGATGGAGTGATGATGGAATATCATAATTATGATGTAACAATCTCTTCATAGTATGTCATTATAGTTAGTACCACTTTCAAGTATGAAGAAACTCATATAAGTAGTTTTAATTTCTACCCTTACTTTTAAAATAGCCATTCCTTCCACTTTTTTCCATAAACCAGAAAAACAAGTTTTGTGGATTTGTATGTTATGCAAATCTTTTCTAGTCTTTCCTAGTTTCCGAAATACAAAGGATGGCATAATATTAGCAGTGGCTCCAGTGTCCACTGATACTTTGCCTAGACGAACTCCCTCAAAATCAACACATAGGAACAAAGCTTTAACGTACTTATTATCAACATCAACTGACCTAAAGATTTTGTCTATATTTAATTTCTCTAGATTAGCTTTAAAGGATGTTTTCCTAAGCACTTTTTTCTGAGGTGCATTCAAGTAAGATGGCAAGTTTCGAGAAGAAGTAATTTTAAATTTACCTACCCTCTCTTCCTTATCAACTTCGTCTTCCCATAATGTAGTATGGTTGGGAACTGTGGCTGATCTTCTAACTAATTAAACTTTGTTGGTAGCATGACCATGTCGCACTGCATGTTATGGCTATCCATTTCTGTCTGAGGCTCATTCACCAGTGGGAGATCAACCACTAAGTCCAATCCTTAAATCCAAACTCTGAATCATAGTCTTCATTAGAGCCATTCCATGACGTCTTTTTCATAAGAGAATCACCTCCTTGAGGCTGCTGGCCATCATTCTTTGTAGATGATGTATCACACTACTCATCTTCTAATGCAACAATCTAGTGATGCCAGGTTGTAGAGCCTCTTCATCAATTCTTATATTTGCTATAAGGGACTCCTGCATATTTTGAGTTCTAATCTAGGCTCTCGCTGCAACAACTTTTGCATTCAGATCTTTGAAATTTGATGACCTATTTTTATGTAAGTTTTGGACATCTTATAGTGGCACTGCCCTTACTACTTATTTATGTTGTACTTCTCCTTGATTCCCATGAGGCTTTACCCAAATTTTGAAAATTCTGGGTACAAGAGTTTGATTTGGCTCCCTTTCTTTTCCTTTTGAGGAAGGATATGACCTGGGGCTATTACAATTCCTTGGTCCTTGACTTCTGGGCCTTTTCTGGAAGGGTCGCTGATAAACAGGTACATAGGCAGGATCATTTTCGATGATATAGGTTCTAACCATTTTCAAAGTATAACTTATCTGCACATGACAAGCACATCCCACATCTGAAAGCTTTTAACCGCTCTATTACCCTTGTTTGTAATGGGAATTTCGGAGCAGCGTCTTTAAAGGTATTAGCTCTTTCCACAGGCAGTACCAGGCTTGGAGCTAGATTGGAACTGACAGACTTAGCTTTGGCTAAGTTGGCCCGGTAAGCTTCTAGCTCCATGGCATTTTGTTCCACTTCTGAGACAACCACTCTTTTGAGTCTTAATTTTCCTAGTTATGAACCCTCTGAATACTTGGCATTGGTATGTTGTATGTGACCCATTCATATGCCATCTGCACATATGTTCCAAAACTTATTCATTGGCTATCTTTGGCATAACGAAGATTCCTTCATCAAGCCATCTGTTGAAGAGTTGATTACCTATTTCGGTAGCTTGGGATGCCTGAAAAGTGATAGTAGAAACGTTGTTAATTTCTACCATACCACAAAATAATTCAAATGGTTTGTCCATTCCAACTACATTAACATATTCGTCATAAGGAAACATGATAATTTTCTTATCAATTTCCATCCTGGATTTTATTTCTAAAGACAATGCATTAAGAAGTGTCATGAGTTACCGCATCATACCATTTAAAATATTTCTTAGCCTTAACTTCATCAGTAGTTCTTACTTTATGCCTTCCTACCAATTTTATCTTTTTGTTAGATAATAACCAATCGAGAATAGCATTGGATTTGTTATTGTTAAATATAAATATCCTCTTTTGGCCAGATTTCAAATCCTTTGGCGCCATAAACTCTTTCTTCTCTAAAGAAGAACACTTATAAGGTACACCATGAATGATTTTTGCCACGTCGGTCCACTTCTTGTGCAGTTTCAAAGTGGAAGGCTCCTCATTCTAAGCGAAGAACTTTGGTGTCTTGCTGCACTTTCAGCTTGTAGGCTTCTCTCATATCTTACGGCCAATTCTGCTAATTCAACAAAATCACCAAAGGCATGACCTTCGAACCTTTTTCGAAACTGAATCAAGATTCCCTCCTTGGCCATTTGTACAAACTCTCTTTCAGGAATCATAATATGACACCTAATCCTAGCCATTTTGAATCTAGATGGGTAGTCTTCTACATACTCTCATACCTTTTTTTGAATTCTGGCTAGATCACTTAGAGTCACTCCAGGTTGAGTGATACAAAATGATTTGTAAATTGCACTTGCATGTCTTGCCAGGAGTGGATAGAGTTTGGTGGTAAAATAGTATACCTCCAAAAATCCGTATCAGTTACAGACATGGAAAACATTTTTCAGATTTAAGAAATCATTGCCAGCTGCTTCCCTACACTGACAATTGAACTTAACTAAATGTTCCTCACCAGAAACACTACCATTGCCTGAGAACAAGGTAAAGTTAGGTATCTTAAACGTTCTAGGAAATGGATTGGCTCTACCAATCTATTGAGGGTAAGGTTTGACCTATCTGTTTCTGATTTTTTCCTAGAATTATGTCCCACTAGTCTTTGGAGCAGTGCCTCAACTTGTGCCACCAATGGATACTTATGCCTCCGTGGGTATCCGTATTCCCATTCCATAAACCTCCTGTTTGATCATACACAAGGCTGCGGTTAGGAATGAAAGGTTGATTTTGATAACTTCCCATAGGGATCTCTTGACGTTGCATATAATTATGATTGGAAGCTCCTTATGCCATTTGTGGGGGGAGGGGGGGATGTATGCCTGTTTGTGGGGATTCGCTGCTGATAAGCACCAGTTGCTTGGGAAAATGGAGCTTGGGTTTGACCATAAGCTGGAGTATTTTTATAATGAGGCATACCAGCCATAGTTGGTTGGTTAAGCATATAAGCATATCTGTAGAAGGAATTCCGACCATGTTTGATTGGTTACGAGGCAAAATGCATGAGGTGAGCTATTGTTGTTTGCAACAAAAATACCTTGCCCATGTCCTCCTTGTAATGGTCCAGATTGGTGTGTGTTATCACCAACTTGTCCACCACCCATGGAAAACGAAGGTTGATGATGTCATGACGCCTGGTGCCATCTTGGCTCCACGATTGCTGCCATTCCATCACTTCTCCTAATGTTTCTATGATAACCCTCTACAAGGCTAAAGAGTATTTCCCTTGTTTAATGCTCATCGGAGGATGTTTTTGGTTCACTTGTGATCACTGGATCCCTAGTTTCAGGATGGGAGAAATGTACCCTTGGTGGGTACCTATTGGAGGAGGATCTGGCATTATGCCACGACTTCCTCGCGCTTTATTTAGCGGGACCTTTTGTAAGGCCTTATCTAACTTCTCGTTTAACTCATAGTGTTTTTCAAGTAATGGTTCTAAGCGAGTACCGACTTCATTAGCGAGAGATTTAAACATTGCCGTGAAAGTTGCCTTCATAGTATCCTACAAGTATTCGATCGATTTGCCTAGATTTAATCTCTATATTTCCTTCACTTATCCTTTGGAGGATATCTGTGAAGACTCTAGCAGACTCATGGGCTAGAGTGTTGTAGTTAGAATCAAATTGTTGTCTTTGACTCTCTCAGGCCTCCAATAATAAATGCTTTATTATTTATGTGAATTTGCATACAATTGATGCACAAATCCACGACCAGTACTACTTGGAGATGAGCTTTTCCTTTGAGGAGTCTCTCCATTTGGCTCTTCTAGAACATGATGAATTAGTTCACCATTGTTATTTTGCGCCTAGTCTTTGATGGGATTGAAACACTAGTTTCCATGTTTTGGAAACTTGATTCACCATAAGCAACTTATTTATTCTTTCTAGAACGTGTATCCGACATTTTTAGGAAAATAACAATAACTGTTTTAGACAGTTAAATTGTAAAAATTATGAAGAAGAAATTTCACAACTTGATCATGAATATTTCTTCTCTCACTATGGTCGCCAAAAAGCTTGTTGGTGCAAAATCAGATTGTTGACTATGCAAACAAGTCAATACACATCCAAGAGTTTGATACTGAATGCCACGGGAGGCTTATACCCTGGGGGTTACCAGTTTTAATTAGATAAAACCTTGCTAACGTACTTTGTTGCAATTTAATTGGTTAAACTAAAACGCATATTAAATTCAGGCGAAATACAATAAATAGAGCAAGTTACAATAATTAATATATTTATTATATCCAAACATTCCCATTCACATCACAAACTTTAAGAACAAATTTTACAGCACATATTAGGATAAGCCAGGTTGGACAACTAAAGAGAAAACACGAAGATTGTTACCTCCATGATTTCTTGCTGCTTTAGCTGGAGAGTTACAGAATTTGGCGCCAGGACATGTTTTAAATGCAATGAACAAAACTATAACCCCAAAAGGGGATTGGCTAGGCTAAGGCTAGGCTGCGCTAGAAAAGAGTAATTTGCAAGTTGTGTGTTGTGTTGATTGTCTTTTGCTTGATGATTCTTCTTCTATTTATTTTATGTGCGTTTTTAACGCACTTCATGGACTTTTTTTTAGCTCATTTTGACCCTCTTTCTCCCATTCCTTCCATCTTTCTTCTCCATTTGTCCTTCTATTTCATTCATTAGATCATTCTTGATCATTGTGATATTTTACTAGATTTCAGTCATTTTTGACCGAATTTCTAGTACATTGGCTTTCACCCTGTTTTATATTCTTAATATAGGTGGAACTACCAAAGATGGATATGAGTTATAGAGTTTACAAAATGAAGCAATGAAAATAAAGCACACGTTCAGAATGGTGTGCTTGCACCATGCCACATGTCCGCTAGCACAAAGGAGCACATAGTGCCTTAAAATCTTGTATGTGAAACTTCAAATGGACAGAACTTTCAAACGAGAAATCGGATGAAGGTAATTATAGTTGGAAGTGAAAGCTCGTTTCGATATATTTCCAACGATTGGTCATAAGCTTGATTTGAATGTAAAACGAAGAAGTTATGCTCGTTTTAAGTTGAACTGTCTGACCAGATCAGAAGGTTTTGGTGCGCCCGCACCAGTCGAATCCGCAAAAGAAAAAATTCGAGCCTGCTTAAGAATGAGGGTTTTGTTTGATGTTTCGAGCAGGCTTTATCTAGAGTTTAGAGAGTATTTTTTAGGGTTCATACTAGAGAGATAAACACTTGAGTTTTATTGAGATTTGATAATTATTAATCATACTTTGTGATTCCGATAACATTCAAGGTACTTTTCATTGAATTTAATTTGAAGTTTCAGTTTTCTATTTCATTCTTTTCGTGTTTGTTCTTGTTTTTAGTTATTTTTAGATCTTTATTCTCATAGTCTCATAATTGTTATTTATATTAGTTTAATTATCTGTTAATCATGTTTAGCCTTAGATTAGTCATAGATTTTATGTTTAATTGCTCAGAATCCATGATTAGTGAGTAGTTTCATATCTAGGGTTAGGGTGAAACTATGGATTAGGGTTTTAAATGTTTGTTGATGTGATCGTGATACTTTAAAGAAGTTTATGCATTGATCTTGGTGTTTTGATACCTTAGGATAGATATTGATCACATTTATGCTTTGATATTTTGAATTCAAATGTTCTTAAATCGAATTTTGAACTCTTTTATCATCCCAAGAATCATTTCTAGGCCAAGATATTGGGTAGAAATTAAGGGGGACCTTTATTAGGGGTTTTTCGAATTTATCGAATCTCTTAATCAATTGACTAAAGACCATCCGAGAGAGAATTTAGTTGATTGATTAAGTGATTATTCTTC
The DNA here is from genome assembly GCF_026745355.1 of Beta vulgaris subsp. vulgaris. Taxonomy (NCBI): domain Eukaryota; kingdom Viridiplantae; phylum Streptophyta; class Magnoliopsida; order Caryophyllales; family Amaranthaceae; genus Beta; species Beta vulgaris. Next base: position 20,053,988 of record NC_079202.1, read on the forward strand.
AGGACCATTCGAGAGAGGACTCGAGTATTTTAGAGGAAAACTAAACCTTGCATAATTGTCTTTGTTACTTCACAATCGCATTAACATTCATTGTCCATTCTTATTTATACTAGTAACCTTAACTCTAGTGTCTTCTTATATGATATTTTAACTCGTGTTATTTGCTTGTTCTTGTTATTAGTTAGTCATAGTTGTTACCAAACCTTTTCGAACCCCCAAATATCCTTCAATTAGGTAATTTAGACTTGATAGACTTTAATTAATCTCATTGTTCCTGCGCATCGATCCTTGACATGCACTTACTATTTTCTTAGTAATTGCTTGTTAGGTTTTATAAGTATTGTTTGAAACGCGATTTTTGGTGCCTTAACGGCACACTAAAAACGTCTTATCAATTTATAAACTGACGTGATATATAACTTCCATACATTGGAGGGAAAACATTTGAATCATCTTTGATTCAAATCTCAATCATATTTTGGCAATGAACAACCGTCGCTATTCATGTTCTTTTGTGGATTCATCTCGCGATTTTCTTTAACTCTTAATACATTTGTCTTTCCTTGGCTTTCATCTCCTAATGATCTTGATTTGACTTTGACTTACATTGACTTTATCCCGTGGGCTTTATACTATGACTGAGCCTTCATATTAAAGTGAGATTAAACCTTTTAAGGTCCAATATAATGTACCATAATAAATGCTATCATGCATCTAAAAATGATGGTAACAAACCTTTAATATCTTCAATTATGTATTAATAATCTATATATATATAAAGCTAGAAAAATTTGCCTATGTGTCAAGCTATTACTCATTTCGCCACATGTTATCATTATAGTTATTCTCATTTTCTTAGTGCCACGTGTAAAATGAATCAATTACAATCTTATAAATTTGGTAAGTTTCACTCAGCAAATGGAAGTACTTTACAATCATATTAGTTCGTGTATAATTCCGGCATAGTTGCTAACTAATAATAAACAATGTTAATATTGATATAACTTACCATTTTACATTACCATTTATGTAACTTACCCGTAGTCGTAGATTTTGATTTATAATGTAGACAATTTATTTTGGAGTTGCGGGATTGATAATTTTCATAACTTTTTATCTTGCTTAATTATTACTCCAGTAGAGTACGTTATTATTAGATATTATTGTAGTATACAATAATTATCTTTACGTGTCATTTGTCTATATTAATAATGTAGGGGTAGCAATAAGTTCGAGTTGGATTAATTTCAAGCTCACCTGATTTCTATTTCGGGTTACTTACCCCTAATCCAAACTTGACTTGATTCTGATTTCAGGTCGAAAATTAGAATTTGAACCCGACCTTTCAATTTCAGGTTCACCCGAAACCAACCCAAAATGACCTGATTTTAAATTTAATCATTGCAATAATTCAACATATTGAGTGAGTCTTGAATTCAAATGCCAACTTAATCAAATTTAGAATATTCAAGAAACGGATTTGGTCTAATACAAGTTAGATAAACATAGGTTGGCCTGCCTTGAATTTGACCCCACTTCAAGGTCAGATTATTCGGATTGTTTTGAGGTTCAAAAATTCAACCTGAACCTAACCCATTATTTTTTCTGGTCAGGTTGGGTTGACCCATCTTTTTTTTCAGGTTGAAAATTTTAACCCAAATCCAAATTTTCTGGTTAGATTCGAGACGGGTTATCATATTGGATCAACTTTAATTTTGACAGCCCTAATGAAAAGATAATATCATGAAATATAAATTTACAATTTATAATCTTTCAATTTTAAATGTAGTCATTCCAATAATTTTGGAATTAAAAAAAACTATTTGAGAACTAAAAAAAATCCATGTGCATTATGCACGGGTCCAGATAATCTTAATATAAATATTTCTCAAATAGTCAAGATGTAAATTATTTCGCAAGTCAATAGTAACAAATTTTAAAAGCCATCTAATCTTTTATTTCTCATTTATATCTTTCTTAAATTATTTCAATATTTAGTTGTGTATGATCACTTCATGATTCTAATGTAAATATAATAAAATATTCAATTTCTAAATTGAAATATTTTGGGTTTTCATATTTTTTTCTTAGATATATGTTATTAATATTAATTATCAGCACATATTTTGCTGACCCGCAAATGAAAACCATGCTATCTAGGGGGAATAGATATTTTTTTTAATATGTAACAATATTGATATAAACAATTAGATTCATTGTAAGAAAATTTATGTGAGCTTAAAGCGAGTTTGAACAAGTTTGACCACTAAATGTTACTCAAAGTTAATTAAATTAACCTAAGCAATGTATGTGCTATTAACTTAGTACCATTTAATCATTTATGTGGATAATAATAATAATAATACTGATTATTATAGATAATTTATATTTCATATAGTGCATCGCACGGGTTGTAAGCCAATTTTAGACTATTCTTAATACAATATTATATCATTTTAGATAACAAGCCCATTTAGTTATTTTGTTTAAGGTTAAACCCATTTTAATTTATACGATTCTCATTACAAGATCATAATATCGTGTAGGATATTTCTATATTCATTTCTTAGGTATATATTAAAAGAAAAATTTATACATTACAATATATATTCATTTATATATTACAATATACATGAAATTTTTTGTATAATACTAATTATGATTAAATGGGTTCAACGGGTAATTCACTTATCAAATAGGTCGGGTCAGGGTTGAGTATTTCAACCTGTTTATTAAATGTGTAGTAAACCCGAAAGCAAATCCAACCAAACTTGAACTGATTGCCAGCCCAACTTGCTGGTTGCCTGCTCTACTTTTATGTTTATACTATTTCATTACATATTTATATAAATATAGATACACCATGATTTCAAGGGACGTATTATATAATTTTAAATATATATTGTCATATCAAGAGTTATAAGCAAAAAGGGTTGAAAAACATTAATAGCTGATAAAGAATGTGAAAACTCAAATGTTACCACAAATGTATAGTACAAAGACGTGGTTCAAAATGTTTTTAAAATACTCTTATTATTATTGTCATTTAATAATTCATTTGTGATGTTCATTCACTTCGTTGAGAAAAAGGGTTTTTTCGTGTTTCCTCTTCAATAAATACTACATGTAAACTTGCAGTGTTTGACCATGTATAACATAATATATACACATTCTTATTTGATATAAAAAATTAAATCAAAAAAATAAACTTCCCGTGCATTTTTGCACGGGTGGAAAACTAGTAAGTTAATATTATGAAAGTACACGTTGAGAAGAATTTAATAAGAGCACACATGAGTGTTTTTTTTTATATATAATAATGAGAATATTTGATCAAAGATTTTAAAGTTCGACCCATCAAAAATAAAGTAATCACTATATTATAGAACGGATGGATTATGAGTTTTTTTATATCAAGAATTTCCCAACTGATTTCTTCTTACATAGTAAAAGAAAGAAATCGAAGCAAATCGAGACAGTTACAACTCCCAGCATTTAAGTGTTTATGTTAATATCAGGGGCGGACCTATTAAGGGTCCTGGGTGGCACGTGCCCCACCAAAAAAAAAATCGGATTCTTTTTACTTTTAATGTCAAGCAGATTTTTACAATAGGTTAAAACTAAAACGCGTGTATTAATTACATATAATTTAACTTGCTCCAGTGGTTTTCTTAGTAATGTGTATTGATGTTGCTGTGTGGTCCGCGGGTTCGACTCCCCCTGCACGCATCTTCTGTTTTCCTTTTTTCCTTAGTTTTGTTTTTGTTTTTCTTTTTTACTTCTTAATCTCTCTCTCTTTTATTTTAGCATTTTTTTTCTTCTCCATTTTAGATCTTCACTTCATATCATCTTCTGCTTTCTTCTTTTCTTTTTTTCTTTTTTTCTTAGTTTTGTTTTTCTTTTTCTTTTTTACTTCTTAATCTTTCGCTTCTCTATTTTAGCATTTTTTTAATTCTCCATTTTGAATCTTCATTTCATATTTTAAATAATATCCATCTCCCTGAATTCTAGCTCCAAATTTAACCATTTTTTTTGTTTGTGATATAACGATTACTTTTTCTTTCATTTACAAATAAATGCAACAATTTGACTTTCGATATTATTTAAATATATTAATTATGACAAAGATTTATTTACAAATACTTAAATATAAATTTTACTGTTTAAAATTTTGTTTTCATTTCTATTTACATTAAATAAATTTATATCAGCTTCTCATAAACATTAGTAACAAATTGAAATAAAAGTTGCATCTGTTGATGAATATAAAAGTCAATATGTTAAATATACCAAAAAAATGGAGATAGTATTGAATACTTAATATTATTTATTAAGATTGTGAAATTAAAGTGTTGCATTATTTTTCTTTTGTAATTTGGTGCCCCACCAAATTCGAAATCCTGAATCCGCCCCTGGTTAATATTGCCTTATTGTACGATTTCACCTATTGAGGACCTAAAATAAGGAAATATCTAACATTTGTTCACTAGTAGCTTTACTTATATTATATATAGCATAGTAAATGGTTGCATTGGAGAATGAACTCCAAATAATGGTGTAACACCTTTTTCCGCAAGATGCGCGATTACGCCTAGAGCATCCACTAAAAGTCGATGCAAATGTGCCATATCGAACTATAAATTGATCACAGACACAGTACTATATTATTGGAGAACAAAACCTTGTCTTATGCGCTAAGAGATCTATTCTATTTAAACAAAGAGGTGCCCCCTCTAAACTATTTTTAATATGAAGTTCTATCAACTTTTTGAAATGAAAGCTCTCACAAAAGCCACGTCTTAGCTTTTTTGTCCCACCATAAAAGAAGTTATTTATTATAAACAAAACCAACCACCACCAACGGCGAAGAATGTTGCAAATTAGGCCATCGATGGATGGCCGAGCTATATAGCTGATGACACAATTGAGTGCTGACTTACAATTGTTGTGGTGGATTGGGTTTTGCTTCAATTACAAAGGAGTTGGGTAAGTCAATCAGTCAGCGTTGTGTTATAGTCCTTGTCGATCAAATTGTTAAATGAGTATTTTAAAAGATATTTTTTAAAAAAATATTTATATATAAGAAAAATTATAGTTAGGTAGAGTTTTGTTTGATTTGTTTTAATTGGTATTTTATTAAAATTTAAACGATAATTTTTCTGTCTAGAAAATGAGAATTGTTGAAGTGTGTTGAGTAGGAGTGAGCCCCAAGAATGTTCGCCTGAATTGATCGTCCGTACGCTAAAAACCTGAAAGACAAGGTTAGACTAAAAACCCCATGGATTGTCTCGGGATCGCTCCTCCGCCGTTCAAGTTAGTTGAGGTAGAGAGAAAAAGTCCAGAGAGAGATGCTCTAGTTTGTGAAGTGAGAAATCAATACATATTCATTAATGAGACAGTTGATATTCATAGCATTGCGAACTCCCAAATAGGCAACATTGATGGGATGAGGTTTCTTGGGATCACTGCCTATGTTGTCTTTTCAGGCAATTAGCTTTTTCGGCCCATATGTGGATCGTTAGACAACCAAAAGCTAAGTAAACTCTCAAGTGGGACCAACTGTGCGAACTGTTTAGTAATTCCTAATGATGTAGCATAGATGTTGTGCGTACCCTTTATCGAGCCCAAACAATTATCCCCACGCCATAGAGGTGTGAAAACTACGATCGAACCTAGTGGAAGTGACTCTGCAAAGGAGGAAGGATCTCCTGTCAGCCGAGTGGGGTGGACGCCCATTGTATGAGGGGCTAATGATCCCCCATTTGTCCCAGTGGGTATCAATAAGTGCTTAGCATATTTGCTATGTATGGAATTGACTCGGCAAATGAGAAGGGGTCCCTCGTTGGCTGAGTGGGGTGGATGCCACTCGATTGAGGGGCTAATGAGCCCCAAGCTGTTCGAATAGGTACCAATGAGTACATAGCCATATTTGGCTAAGAATGGAAGCGACTCGGCAAAAGAGAGGGGGTCCCCTATTAGCCGAGTGGGGTGGACGCCACTCAGATGAGGGACTAATGAGCCCCAAACTGTCCCAGTGGGTACCAATGAGTACATAGCCATATTTAGCTAAGTATAGAAATGACTCAGCAAAGGAGAGGGGGGGTCCCTTGTTGGCCGAGTGGGCTGGACGCCACTCAGATGAGTGGCTGATGAGCTCCAAGCTGTGCGAGTGGGTACCAATGAGTACTTAGCCATATTTTCCTAATTATGGAAGTGACTAGGCAGAGGAGAGGGGTCCCTTGTTGGCCGAATGAGGCGGATGCCACTTGTATGAGGGGATAATCAGCCTTAAGTTGTACGAGTGTGGAAGTCACCAGGCAAAGGAGAGAGGGTCCCTTATTGGTCAAGTGGGGAGGACGCCACTCGGATGAGGGGCTAATGAGCCTTAAGTTGTCCGAGTAAGTAGGAATGATTAATGAGCCATATTTTGAGATCATTTGTTCATTCAGCATTCTTTATCTCTCAAAAAATTCTTCACTTCTTCCTCAACTTTCCAGTTGTGTCTCCCAGTTTCTTTGTCCGATCAGGTACGATCTTGTTTTCCTTTTAAGTTTCTTTTCTTTTCTTTCAATAAACCTTGGTCGACCCCCTTTTTAATAAATAACGGGGAGTTCCTTCGATTCGGTGACCCCCTTGGCCTCACCTCCCTATATACTATCCGAGCAGGTGAGGGGGATGGTAATAATGTTGGTGTCGACTATATTAAGTTGCCCCGACCCCTTTGTTGTCCCTAAAACTGTTTCACTTCCGAGTCCCTCATCGTCAGTGGAGGAGGAGGCCGAGGGCATCTTTCCCTATCCTTGGAAGGTGTCCCTAGCCTATCTCTCCTCGAGGACTTACTTAGACAAGTATGTCTCTGATGGTGTAGTCAGGATCGCCATGCCGAGTGACGAGGAAGAGACGTCAACCTTGGGTCGATTGGAGTACCCTGACATGGATCCGAAAGAAAGTTTGATATCAAATTTTCCTCTCCTTTCCTTGATCAAGGCATTAATTGATGATCCTCGGGGTCGAGCTGCTAGGTTCCAAATAAGGGATTCTTATCATTTGGTCCGACCGGAGGCCTTGCACACCATTCTTACCCCTTCTCCTGGGGGGCACTACGGTATACTACAAGACTATGGACATAAGACTCCGATTCCCTCTAACTCCCTTTGTTAAGGAGCTCTTGAACGCCTATAACTTAGCGTTTATCCAAATTTATACCAACTGTTGGGCAAGGATAATAGCGGTTCAGGTTCTTTATGAGATGCTTGGTGTCCAACCGACACTTATCCTTTGGCGTTATATGTACAAATTAGTGGAGATGATGACAGCAGATAATCTGCCTGGATGGTGCTGCTTGACTTCCCCTCATCTCATAAAGGCATTCGGATGGAGTTCACTTTCGTTTACTTTGGCGTAGAATGGGATATTGGAGTGGTACGATCGGATGTCGAACCTAACTTTAATCTGGACTACCGAGTCCCTAACCTCGTTGAAGAGGAAGGGGTAGCGGCTTGCTACATGCAAATGGAGTAAAAAATAGACAGATGGGGTGAGAATTTCATGGGGAGCAACTGCCTCCCTAGCTGCCGTTTGTTTAAAAACGAGCATCTACTTTTCGCCATGGGTATGAGTCGGACTTCCCAAAGGGTAATTTACCGAGGGGGATCTTCGGTTCGCGGTCAGTTTTGCTTTCACTTTTATTTTCATAACTAACTGTTGCGTTTTCCTTTTTTGCAGTTTCTTAGCATACTTAGTCGAATATGATCCCTTCATGGCGGACAATTTGAGCAACTCAACTATGGGGATCTGAGCTGAGATCTGAGAGAATTTTACTGATCTCTTATCTGACTCAGGACCCCGCCGAAGACCTCCAAGAAGAGGAAGGAGCGAGCTGCCAACGAGGTCCCTCAAACAGAGAAGACGGTTGCCAAGGCCCGGGCCGAGCTGGAGAAGGCCAAGAGTCTATATCCGTTGAGTTGAACATCCCGTCTAACCATGGCAAGGAGCCTCTCCAACAAGACGACGAGGCAGTTCTTTCTCTACATTATTCGGGTTTCCGTCCTGTCGGGAGACCACAATACAGGCCTCTCCCCCCGAATAAAGAAGTGCCAAAGGGGGTCCTACATGATGTGGCGGTCGCGCTGAACCACCACGTGAAGGATAAGCGATGGACTCATGCCATCGAATACATTTATACCCCTCCCGACTAAGGGTATATTACCTCGATGACTGGGGAGAACGAGTTGTTCCGCTTGTTGGTTGATGTAAGTTTCCTCTTAATTTTTCGACTAACTCTTTTGAATTTTCTTCGTCTGACTATGGCTTTATTTAATTGACAGTTCTCCGCTCGGTTGGCCAATGTTGCCTAAAACGGAGTTAACTTGGTCGAGGAGGTAGAAGAGCTGAAGCAAACAGCAAGACCCATTTTAACAACCTCTACCAAGCTAAGGAGGTCAAACGCATCGTCGAGTCGAAGCTTTAGGATACTGAGAGGGCTTTTGAGGTCAATTCGAAAGTGTTTCAAGAAGAGCGAGATATCTAGCCAAAGGAAAAGGCCAACCTTATCCTTTCTCGTGATTCCGCTGTGATCGCTAAGGCTGATGCTGTAGCCAAGTTGAATGTGACCGACCAGAGGATGATCGAGCTCGAGGGTCGGCTTGCAGAGGCTGAGAAGTTGGTGAAGTCGAAGGAGTAGTGGTTTAACGACTGGAAGCAGACCGAGGCCTGCAAGGTCTACGCGGATGAGGTTGGCAGCAAGGCACATACGATGGGTGAGGACGAGGCCCTGGATCGCCTGAAGAAAGAGTTAGCCGAGTCCCACCTTAAGCTAGCTTGGGTCGACGTCTGGTCCAAGTACCAGGCATCTGTTGAGGCTGAGGATGATGAAGTTCGGGCGCAGATGGCGTTGGACGAGGAGGAGGATGAAGACTCTAAGGAGGCTGAGGGTGCTGACCAGGAGGATCCGGTGGTTGACTCGAGTGCCATGTATCAGTCGAGGCCGCCCAATCTTATGAGTTGGTAAGCGATAACACTGTTGCCAACGCCAATGACTACTCCTGCGAACTCTTAGAATTTTTATATTTTTATTTATTTTAGCCTTTGGTATAGTACCTGGCCTTGCATTGTAATATTTCTCTCTAATGACATGAAAAGAAACTTTTTACATCTCAGTGCTTGTTATTTGCAATACTCTTTCTTTTCAAATTTCCGACTAACTACTCTTTTTGTATAACTGGTTAAGTTAATTATATGATGAAGTTGACTACGTTATTCCCTTTTTTACTGGTTAAGTCATAGTTCTCCAACTGGTTAAGTCATCGCAAATTGAGAAACTTTAACTTGACTGGTTAAGTCATTTTGATTGATTACAAAAATGTTGAACTATTTTGACTAGTTAAGTCTAGTAGTCCGAGTCCTTACAGTATAGGCTGACTGGCTACATTTTGCTGTCCATCTATTACATATGCTTCTATTATTGCAAGTAACTGATATGAAATAGAAGTATTATTTATGTAGAGTTCTAAGTCTGTTAGAATTCTATATAAATTAGGGTTTTAATTTATAGTTTCAGTTTCATTTTAATTAAGTGTTTAAGTGATACAGGAATCCTATTATACTTAGGAGTCTAATTCCTCATCATTGAGTCTTAGTAATTATCTTATAATAGGCGTGTAGTATAGATATATTTTGATTTATCTCTATCCTTAAGATAAAGATAGATAAGTTTGTCAGTTGTTATCTTTAAGTTTTATTAGTTTTTTAATATGCTTAGGAAACTTGTACTATAAATATAAGTTTCCTGGCCATATATAATAAGTGTAGAGTTTATTTATGAGTTAATTCTTGTGAGTTACAGATTTAGGAAAGAATCCAAAAACCCCAGTTGAACTTTGAGTCGAAATACGCCTAAGTCCTTCATATCCCGGTTACTAATTGAGTTGTTGAGACGAAATACGCTAGCATACTCGACTTTGTTCATCAAAATATAATATAAAAACACAAAATCCACTAAACTACATCAAAAATCCCTAAACGAAGTGAATCTTTGCATAAGAATCACATCAAGTGGTGTGGCTGCTGCCTCGCCCACCCTCGACCACGCCAGCTCATCAGCGCGCCTCGCCAACGACCTCGCACAGTGTGCACATCACCCTGCTACCTCGTTTGCGTGCCTCGCACACCCCTCTCGTCACACTAGGTCTGCCAACCGACATCGTGCGCAACTCCACTATCGCTCGCACACACCGCCCAGCCAACTTCGTGCGCACCTCACCAGCCTTGCTCGCACACTACTCGCTCGCTTCCGCCAACCATGCTAGACAATCAATAAGACATGCTCGCCGCCCTCCAAGCTACTAACGACAAACTAGAAGCCCTCATGGCCCAATTCACTGCCCTAACCACAAAGGTTAACCATGTTGAACGTGATGTCAGCTTTGAACGTCCACCTCCACATCAAACTCGACATGAAGATGACTTACGGTTGGCTGACTTGCCTTCCTTTGATGGGGACCTCGACCCAGAAGCATATTTGGAGTGGGAAAGCCTGTTGCATAGGTTCTTCGACCACAAGAACTTGGGTGATGGCTCTCGGTTCTCCTATGCCATCCTGAAGCTCACAAAGTATGCGTCCCTATGGTTTGAATCTACGCGTACGAGACGTGCACGAGAGGCCAAACATCCCATCGATTGTTGCTCGTCTCTCAAGGCTAAGATATGCACATGTTTGGTGCCTCGCACCTACCGCCAAGAGCTTTTTTGCGCCTAAACTCTTTGCGTCAAATAACTTTGAGCGTTGAGTAATACATTAAGGAGTTTGAAAGACTACATATCGCCTGTGACATTAAAGAAGAGCAAGAACAAAAAAAAAAAACGCTCGCTTTCTTCTTGGTCTGAATAAATCAATCGCCAATATAGTTGAATTGCAGCAGTATGTGACTTTTGATGATATTTGCATCCTGGCTTCCAAGATTGAACGTCAACAACACGATACTCAGTTCAAGCGTACTCCATGGGTTGCCCCCACGGTTTCGGCCGACACTTCGAGCACTCCTCCAAACCCTTTGTCTGAATTGCCGAGTGCTCCAACTAAAGAGGTCGCCCTGTCCCCCACCTCTACTACTAGGTCTGCTAGTGCCACACTTAGGGGCAAGAAACCTTAATGTTTTCGTTGCCAAGGCCTCGGTCATATTGCTCGGAATTGCCCTAACACTTCTCTCACCACTCGTGAGGAATTGGTGCTCTATTTGGCCGAAGACTTGCCCGCACCTCTTGCCACTAATCCACCTTTGGATGATGAGGAATTCTAGTCCAACCAACCAATTTGTGCCCCGGAACAAGAGCATCCTAATCTGTTAATTTTTCGCTCTTTGTTATCTTCCAGCCATGATAAACCTATGGATGATCAACGCACAAACTTATTCCGCTCGAATTGTATCATCAAGGGTAAAGTTTGTCCTTTTATCATAGATAGTGGTTCATGTACTAACGTGTTTGATTTGTCTATGGATGAATAATTGAATCTCCAAACACGCAAGCATCCACATCCATATTGACTAAGCTTGTTGAATGATGATGGCATTTGAGTACGTCAACAAGCATTAGTTGGCTTCCGTGTAGGTGAATACATGCATCAACTATGGTGTGATACCTTACCCATGACTGCATGCTCATTATTGCTAGGACGCCCATGGCAAAGTGATAGACATGTGACGCGTAATGGCAAAACTAATGCCTATTTTATTTTGATGGGTGATAAACGGCTGATTTTGCAATCTTTGCCTCCTAAAGCAAGGCGTGCCCCACCCATAGATGCTGCCACGCCATGTAGGGAGAAGGAGAAACAAGATGGCACTCATGTGGGCATAAGTTCGTTTCATCATGAAGTCCTAAAAACCGCACATAACAACAAAGAAGGTAGACAACAAGTCCTACAACTATGCCAAGGCACTAAGTTGGGCTTAGGAGAAAAAGTCTGGTTGTCGCTTGCTGCTCAAAGACTTCATGTGAACCACAAGAATGGAGAGCCTATGGATGAAGGACCATTTGAAATTGTTGAAAAGATAGGATATGAAACGTTCAAGGTGTTGCTAGGAGATGGCATATGTGCAACATTTCCTTCATGTGATTTAGTACCATGCTTCGAAGATTAAAACTTGTGGATAAGTTTTTTTCTACAGGGGGAGTATGATATGAAATAGAAGTAGTATTTATGTAGAGTTCTAGTTCTGTTAGAATTCTATGTAAATTAGGGTTTTAATTTATAGTTTCAGTTTTATTTTAATTAAGTGTTTAAGTGATAAAGGAATTCTATTATACTTAGGAGTCTAATTACTTATCATTAAGTCTTAGTAATTATCTTATAATAGGCGTGTAGTATAGATATATTTTGATTTATCTTTATCCTTAAGATAAAGATAGATAAGTTTGTTAGTTGTTATCTTTAAGCTTTATTAGTTTTTTAATATGCTTAGGAAACTTGTACTATAAATATAAGTTTCGGCCATAATAATAAAGGTAGAGTTTATTTTTGAGTTAATTCTTATGAGTTACAGATTTAGGAGAGAATCCAAATCCCCCAGTTGAACTTTGACTCGAAATACGCCTGTGTTCTTCATATCCCGGTTACTAATTGAGTTATTGAGACGAAATACGCCAGCATACTCGTCTTTCACTAGTACAAAAATGTCGATTTGCGTCGGACCCTGGACCCCTATTTGCGTCGGACTTGGGTCCGACGGCACAGGTCACGACGCAAATGACCTATCAATGGTCTGCGTCGAATGCAAATCCGACGCACCTTTTCAACTATTTGCGTCGCACCTCGTATACGGTGCGACGAAGATGGCTATCCCAGCCCAATTCAGAGTAATGCAGAGGATAATGTGTGCCGCACATTACCTAGGGTGCGACGCGCATTAGTGATTTGCGTCGAACATCGGGCTATGTGCGACGCAAATCACTATTGTAATAAAAAAATTATTTTTAGACTTAGGATATACTGCAAAGATGATTCTCGAATAGTAGAAGATTGAGAGAAAAATTACCAACTGAAATCGAAGTAGAATTGAACACAACAAAATATACCAACAAAATTCAATAATTTTATAATTTACAACTCCAACACAAAACATTAAACCATCAAAATTCTATATTTACAACTCGAACACAAAATAATACAAAAAATCAGAGATCTAGAGTAGAGAGACATTGTGAAGTCGAAACAAAAAGAACGTAACTTCAATTTCCTTCCATTTCCGACGAAGAATACATCCAGAGGAACCAAAAAACAGATCTGCAAATGAAAGTAAGAAAAAAAAAGTCAATAAAAAATCAGATCTAAAAAGTAAAAAAACAGAAGAAAATAATTTCAGATGTATAAAACTCGAAGACAATGAAAAAAATGAAAAAATTAGATCTAACCAATGTAAAAATGAAAAAACGAAGGAAAAAATTATAGATCTGAAAACATGAAAAAATGAAACAACGAAATTGTAGATCTAAACAATGAAAAAATGAAAATACGATAATTTGACCTGCGAAACTATTGTCGTCAGAAAACGGTTGTATGTTGATGTGCTCGAAGTGATGGACTGAACGCGGAGTTGAACTCACTGGTTTCGGTTTTCTTAGGTTTAGAGGGAGGGAGAGAGATGAGTTTTTAGGGTTGAGGGGTGAGGGAGGGAGAGAGAGGAGGGAGGGAGGATATCTCCATTGATGCTTCAGTAGCTAAAATCATCAACAACGTACTCAAAACCGCCGGAAACCGACACAAACCACCGCCGTTTTACCCTCTTTCTTTCTCCTCTCTTCGCCGGAAACCACCAAACACCGACCACGCACTTCGTTGATAAGATTCGAAAGAGAGCTGAAGGTAGGTGAGAGAGATGCAGGTAGGTGAGAGAGACGCAGGTAGGTGAGAGAGACGAAGGTGGATGGAGTTGAAGTGCGAGAGTGAGAGAGATGAAGTTGGAAGGAGTTGAAGTGTGAGAAAACGGCCGAGTCTTTAGAAAACAAACCTAAACGCGCTTAAATATGGAAACACGTGATTTGCGTCGTGTTAAGTAGCCCATACGACGCAAATCATGGACTAGTGTGCGTCGTATGCCCCGTAGGTGCGACGCAGATTAGCAATGTGTGTCACATGCTCCGTAGGTACGACGCAAATTGGTCCGAAAATCTCTCCAGCAGGAGCGCGGTATATGCGTCGCACTCTCCTCACATGCGACACACATTGTTAGTTTGCGTCGCATGTGAGGAGGGTGCGATGCACATATCGCGCTCCTGGTGGAGAGATTTTGTGATTTGCGTCGCAAAGCTTCCCACATGCGACGTAAATCCTAACTGTGCGTCGTTTCCGATTCTGTGCGACGCAATTGAGGGGACGCAAATCGTCCTTTTTCTACTAGTGTTTGTTCATCAAAATATAATATAAAAACACAAAATCCACTAAGATAAATCAAAGAGCCCTAAACTAAGTGAATCTTTGCATAAGAATCAGATCAGTAACAAACATTACACATGGAATTTATTGAGGTTATATGCGTTCCAGGGTCGGGCTAGGGGTCACCCAATTGGTCTTTGAATATTTGGTTAACCAATTGCTGATAGGTGGCACCTGCATTTTTCAGACTAAAAGGCATAACCTTATAACAATATATACCTTTGTCAGTGACGAACGCGGTCTTTTCCTGATCGTCCGGGTGCATCAGTATTTGGTTGTACCCAAACTATGCGTCCATGAACGTCAGGAGCTTGTAGCGTGCCGTCGCGTTGACCATTGCGTCGATATGAGGTAGACGGAACGGATCTTTGGGACACGCTTTGTTCAAATCCCTGAAGTTTACGCAGACTCCCCACATCCCGTTCTTCTTGCTCACGACCACGACATTGGCTAGCTAATCTAGATATTTTACCTCGCGAATTTTTCCAGTGTCGATCAGCTTTTGAACTTTGTCATTGATGATTTGGTTCCTCTCAGGCGCGAATTTGCATCTTTTTTGCTTTACGGGCTTGTGCTCGGGATCAACGTTGAGTTTATGTGTTATGACATCGGGATTGATTCCTGTCATATCCTCATGGGACCAAGCAAAACAATCTTGATTAGCCTTTAAAAAATCAATTAACTGACCTCGTATTTCTTGCGACAGCGTCACTTCGATTCGAACGACATGATTGGGGATGGATGGATCGAGCATCACTTCATCCACGTCCTGCTCACAGGGCGCTTTGGGCGCTGACCTATCCTTTAATTGCTAGATGGCTGTCTTTGGGGGCTTAAGCGATGAGCTGTAGCATTCTCTTGTAGATTTCTGCTATCCCCTTATTTCTTGGACGCCCCACTTGGTTGGAAACTTCAGCGTCTGATGATAGGTTGATGGGACGGCTTTCATCTTGTGTATCTATGGGGTGCCGAGAATGATGTCATATGCAGAAGGGCAATCCACAACGTTTAATCTGGTCGGCAGATTGACGCCTTTGGCTAATGTTGGCAGCGTGACCTCTCCGATAGTGTGTTGGGCCTCTCCACTGAATCCAACCAAAATAGTAGATTTTTTAGTCATATCTTTATCACACAATCCCATACCTTGAAGGGCGCTTTTGAATATGATATTGGCTGAGCTGCCCCCATCGACTACTTCAACAAGCAATTACTGACTGTCAAGGATATGACTAGTCCATCATGATGTTCTACGTCGCAGACGTCGTCGTCGTCAAAGGTAATTGTCATCGCTTCTAGCTTGCGTTCTTCCGCTGACCTGCAAGATTTAAAAACGGCGGACGAGGGGGTGCCCTCTCTTGATAGCCTTTTGGCTGCGGAATACGTTATTCCACATACATCAGAACCTCCTGAAATAACATTAATTACCTTTATGTGCGTGGGCGACGCAGGAGGGACGGATTGCGCTGGATTTCTCTCAAAGGACGCTTTACCTTTGTCGCTTAATTAAGAGATCTTTTAGATGACCCTTATTTAGCATGAACGCGACCTCACATCGCAATGCAATGCACTCCTCCGTCTTATGGCCATGATCATGATGGAACTGACACCACCTTGTCTGATCTTTTTGCGCCTCCGATCGGTCGCTCTTCTTTGGCCAACAGACAGGTGCTCCAATTTTGGTCAAGGCATTTACGACGCCTCTAACATCGACAGAGAATCCATAAGAGTCTAGATCTGGGAAGGTTGGCGACTCCGTCCTCATGTCATTACCTGCATTTCCGACGACGTCAGCAACATTGTTTATATGGTTTGAGCGACCATACAGGTGATTTCGCCAATTATTCTTATTGGGACCGGGAGCCTTCCGATTGTTGGTAGCCTCTAGTGCGCGACGCGTTGATATGGTGTTGAGGATGGCATCATCTTCTTCCAATCTAATCTGTGCCAATGCTCGTGACTTGACTTCCTCGAACGTTTGACACGGGTACTTCGTCAGACGGTTGTATAGCTTTGATCGCAGAATTAGTCTTTTCCTGAAACATTCAATGGCAGTCTTAGTATCAAGATCTTTAATGCTAATCATTTCTTTATTAAAGCGATTATAATAATCGCAAACAGATTCTTTAGGCCCTTGGACGACGCCATATAGGTCGCTCGTCTGCTTTTCCAGGCTACGACTGCCTTCAAACTTCTCATAGAACTTATTGACTAGGGTGGAAAAATTGCCAATGCTTCCTGGCTTAAGAGATCTGAGCCATTTGAGAGCGGGGCCGGTCAGCATGGCTCAAAAAGACTTGCACATACAAGCTTCTACCAAATGCCAAGGAAGTGACGCTTGCCACATCTGCTGCTTGTACTGGGCAACATGCTCGCCTGGATCAGTCGAACCGTCGTAATTAGCAGCGAGGGTAGGAAGATTGAGTTTTTTTGGGAGCACAGCCCTCGCGATCCTCTCTACGAATGGCGACTCCGCCTAACCATCTAGATGCTCCACGATGCTTGGCGTCGGATCCCCGGGGAGCTGGGACATGAGCTTCATTAAGCGCCTATTCTGCTTTTCGATCTGGAGCATGCGCTTTGCCATAAGATTCGCTCCTCCTTCACCTTGGTCGTTCTCTTCATTATTCAAGGGCTCTTCATCCTTGAGTTCTTCGTCATTTTCAGGCTCCTCATCGTCTGATTCAGAGAGGTCCTTCATGTAAGGAATGTCGTTCAGATTGGTGCGACGTCGAACCTTCGAAGCTTTGGACGATGCTAACTCTTCTTGCAACTTTTGAATCCTTTCTTGCGACGTCGTGAAGTCAGTGGCTAATCGCTAACTAGCTTGCTTTATTTCGAGCAATTCTGCTCTCATTTGCTCATATTGCCTCTGCATTTCGTCGAGATTCGGTGTCTCCCCCATTTGATTGATTTTTGGCAATAGTTGGTCTGGTTATGCCCCAGGTGGGCGCCAAATTGTTTATGCTAAAATTTGTCTACTACGACGGAATTAAAGTTCGGGACGATTTTAACCAGATTTTGTATACGACAATGCGAAGAATGCAAAGAACGAATGCAATGGGGATCAAAGGGGATGAACACACAAAGATGGTGACGCGGACAACCCCAATGAAGATGGGTAAAAACCGCGGGTGGATGGAGATCCACCAATATACTATGGTTGACTGTCGTTATAGTCTAGTGACGATCGTTACATAATATGTTTTCTTTTTCGCTTAGTACAAAAAATGTTCTGTTGTCCTCTCTAATGATGCTTCCCTCTTTTTTTTATGCCATTTCTTCCTTTGGCTTTTTTCCAACAAATACAATAATAAATTCTAAATCTATTACAATGGTAACGGTAGCTTGATTATAGGAGATCTTCCTAATTATACTCCAACGTTGCAATCTTTCTCCCTTCTTTGCATAATCTACTCTTTGTCGACGGATCTCACGGCTAATTTAATGCCTTGCTGAACTCTTTCCATTTTCAGATAATCCGTTACTTGTACTCCAACTGACCTTACCCTCGTGTCTCTTCGCCGCGTCTTTATGTCACAGTCGTCGTGTCATCATGTCATCATGTCATCATGTCAATGTCATCCTACAAAAACTCAGCCATAACAATAGAGGATGTCCACCACTAGGAAGTCAATTAGTGGGATTTTTCCCTTCCCCTTTTCACCCATCCAAGTGGGTAACTTTATTGACCCGACTGGATGTACATAGTTTCCCCCGAAGCCTACGACTGGTTGATTGAGGGGGGTCACATCCCTTTCGCTGTACCTCAAGTTCTTGAGACACTCAAGTGTGATTATGTCGGCCGATGATCTACAATTCACCAATACTCTCTTGACTATACTAATTGATACTTTAAGTTCGATGACCAAGGGATCGTCGTGTAGTGTATGGAGGGTCCGATTGGACTCCCCAAAAGTCATTATGGGATTGTCGGGTTGAGAGTTGCGGACTTCAAGCACAAGGTGCTTAACACTATGTAGGTGGGGCTTACGTGAGCGACCGGTTAGGCATCCAGACCTGAAGCGGCCTGCTATGACCCTAATGAATCCTTTTGTGTCTCCGTTGTTTGACTGGCCCACCTTTTGTTTGCCTTTCGCCTCACTAGATTTCTTGAGGTCGCAATTTAGCTTGCCCTAGTCTGCCAGGTTATTGACGGACTTTTTGAGTTCCCTACAATCTTTCGTGGTATGTCCACACTCCTTGTCATATTCACACCACAAGCTCTTGTCTCACCGAGCGGATGAGGTTCTGATGGAGGCGGGCTAGGAGCATGGACTTGTCCTATATGTTAAGCTAGTTTGTAAGCTCATATGAGCTTTTTATGTGGATATGTGGTCATCCAGGTCAGTTAGGCCCGCAAATGGTTCAATTGTTGGCGTTTTAATTTACCTATTACTGGGTGCTTCCAAGATCTCTTGGCTGAATGAGACCATGAATTTTAGTGCTCCATTTTTAATCCGAGGGGGCCTAGAGTGAGCCAAGTCGTCGTGACCCTCTTGCTGAGCAGCATGTCCATCAAGTTACATTGCAAGGGCTGCTGAAGCTGAGCGGCTATTAGGTTGATATATGTTGTAGATATGGGTTGGGGGTCGGCATGTTATAACTGGTTGAAGGGTGTAGGCAGAATCTCATTGGATTGTTCTTCTTCGGGTTGATAGTCTGGACGGTCGGGGTCTGATGGAGGTTAGGTGAGGGCATCTACTCGGACCCCCGGTGGTGAGAGAGAGAGGGCGCACGCTCGTATCTCTAAGTTTATGCTGAAAGCTAAGGCCTAGAGTGAGTGTTCTTGGTTAGAGTCATTGATGAGTAACAGTGAGATGAATCTTGTTGAGTGGAAGTCAACTAAATTGTTTTTAACTTCCCCACATGCGGCGCGAAACTTTTTCTCTCTAGAAATTGAGGATTGATGAAGTGTGCTGAGTAGGAGTGAGCCCCAAGAACGTTCTTCTGAATTGATCCTCCGTACGCCGTAAACCTGAAGGAAAAGGTTAGACTACCCCAACGGTTATTTCGGGATAGCCTCTCTGACGCTTAAGTCAGTTGAGGTAGAGAGACAATGTCTAGAGAGAGATGTCCTAGTTTGTTAGGTGAGAGTTCAATACATGTCCATTGATGAGACAGTTGGTATTTGTAGCATTGTGAACTCCCAGATAGGGAACATTGATGGGATGAGCTTTCTTGAGATCAATGGCTATGTTGCCTTTCTAGGCAATTAACCTTTCCAGTCCTGTCTATGGATCCTTAGACAAGGTGGACCTAGGTAAACTCTCAAGTGGGACCCACTGTGTCACTTGTCTAGTAAATCTTGAGGATGTGGCATAGATGTTGTTTTGGCCCTTAATTGAGCCAAAATAGTTATAATTGTTACTAATATACAATGAAAGATATTCGAGGTTAAAAAAGTGCATTGACAAACAGTCAAACACACAATAAAAGTAGGAAGATTAAAAACAATACAAATTGAGTACCATTTAATTATTTGAATATTTAGAAAAACTCAGTGTAATGAATATGTTTGACACAATCTATTAGAATAAGTAATCTTATCTTAACATAAAATTAGACAAACTCAAATTTAAGTTCTCCTAAAAAATCAATTGCATCTCACTCTAAAATGAGGGATAAACATGGATTCTGGAACCTAAGTAGAATATATTAAACCCGACCCTAATTTTAAGTTGGGTCTAACTTTTTTCCGGACACTAAGTGTCCGTGTCTGGGTCCAAGTGAATTTCTTAGGGTCCATGTCTGGGTCCAAGTGAATTTCTTAGGGTCTGTGTATGGGTCTTACTATTCTAGAACCATACCCTATTTAGACCCTACACTTGGACCCAAAAGTTATTTAATATTGTTTTTACCTTTATGTTTAGAGAAAACCATCTAATTTATTGTTATTTGAACCCTAAACTCTAGACTCATACTGTAGACCATACATATCATGGTAGGGATATCAATTGATTTACCCATATCCTACTTTTTTGATGTACACCCATACTCATAGGGTAAAATTTTTTAGGACACTTACTCGTACACGTAGGGTCTAATAGGATGTGGGTAGGGTCTAGGGTACGAAATGAGTCCAATACAAAAAAAAAATCGCACCAAGCTAGTTGTTCGTTATCTTCCCATGTGTTTGTTTCCCTTTGCATCTCCAACTACGACAAACAAATAAAAATACCCGACAGTCATACCGAATGAATTAAGCTATACTCACTGAATGAGATTAAATTAGTCACTGGTTGGATTAAAGATTGTGATTACTGGATTAATTAAACTGGTAACAGTTTAGCTTGGTCACTAAATAGATTGAACTAATATTCATAAAGGTTACTGTTCTTTTCATAATATTAGACTTGGACCTTTGACTAATTTTAAACTAAAAGTCGGTGGTCAACTACAAGATCAATCGTATATTTTAATAAACCTTCTTCCAACATATAAGTATCAAAAAAGAATCTGCTAACAATTAGAGCCCTCGTCTTTTTTAATTTATAGATTTTATGTTTTCTATACTTTTAATTTCTTTTTATTTTTCGTAATATAATTATTCTTTTATTATTTTCTCTTCTACATTTAAATTTGTTGATGTCAAATAATTTCTTAACATGTGAAAATAATTTTTTTTATTTTGAGAAAACACAATAAAGTGAAATTTATTGGAAATCAATATTTTTTAGTTCACCTATAATTACACTTTATACTAACAAATGTCAATCAAAAAAAAAAAAAATCTTCCAAATGATATAATAACAAAAAATGTAAAAGATTAGCTGAAGAATTATTGTTCACACGTTAATACTTCACAATAAGGAAAAGAAGGGGAAAATATGATTGAGAAGAGGAAAATGGAGTTTGTCAAAATAAGTTAAATATCCATGCGTCGCTTAATTTTTTTAAGAAAATATTTTACATGGTAATTGAGTTTCTTTTAAAATACTCATATTGCTTTTGATTTTTGTAAAGATACTCATGTGATTAGAGGGTGCATTTTAGGATACCCATGTCGCAATTCACCCTTGTGCTATAATGATCAGTTCATTTATCACGCTTCAAAATAAAAAGTGAACTCTACAATAGACAAGGATTTTGGTAAGATTATCTCCCTTGGTGCTGTAAGAAGATTATTTTTCATAACTGAAAGGGGTCACTTCAGTGGCTGGCCGGTCACGTTGTTTCTTAATATAGGTGACCTTTTCAGGACAATGAATTATTTTCGTTCCCATAAGTTATGATAATATGGTCTTAAACGAGATTTTATATTGATTTTGTGACTACATATATTTACCATAGTCTCTATTTTCTTTTGTTAGGTAGGCGTGATTGTATTTCCCCTATGCAGTGTGAGCGACTATTATTTGACTACCTCATTTCTAAGCTTTTGTTGAATTACGTTTTGAATTTGCCAAAAGTTTTTAGAGGAAGACTCATATACGTAATTGGATAGTTGGGAAATCGTAGGGATATCTTAACAGCTTATCTAACGTAAATTGAGTTGGAGATGAGGATACGAACACAATCAGGAACCACGTTCGCTCATTGGTGGCCTCTACTAAATATTGATTCACAACAAGTTTTATGCTAAAAATTAATCATATAATACTTTTAAGCACCCTTAAAAAATTAGTCTAGGTTGGTTCTTGAAACACATAAAAAATTACTTTTTTGGCGATATGTTATTTAATGATCAAGATTACAAGGTTCTTGTCGGTTTTTCCAAATTATCTGATTAATATTAGAATAATTTCTTAGGTCTTGATTAACAATAAAAAGCGTGCGTAAGACAATCATAACAATATATATAATAAAATAAATAAAGGAATGAGTTTAGAACATACAAATGAATGTTTATTTATATTAAAGATCTCCATCATGGAAAGAAAGAGTTAGTAACTTCACTATAAAAATAAAAGATATTATTCAAGGATCCTTATGAGTATTCTTACACGACTTAGGTATGAGAGAGTAACGACCTTCGGGGGGAGCAATCGTAAAGCTTGAAAATCTTATATATTTAAACTAAGGAAGATTAAACAAAGGTGCGGAAAACGTGGTGTTTGAATGATTCTTTGAACAAAACTAAGTAACTAAGATAGTTCTTAGATGATCAATGATAAAGGCTAAGCCACCACAAGGAACACCTAAGGATTTTGATGCATAAAGGCGAAGCCACCAACAATCAAGGGTTGTTTGTCTTTGCACACTCAAGTTTAACAAAACTCAAAACTTTTAATAATCCACTAAGTATGAAAATCGTACAACCTAAGCTATATATATGAAAAACAAAATCCTAATAGGCTTAGGACAAGTCCCTAAGTCCTAGACTCCTAACACACTTGAATCATGTAAAATTCATCGTTTTAAGAACGTAGGCAAAACCATGACTCCTAATACAACTTAAATTAGAAAACATTCTGCAATAAAGATATGAAGAGTTCTAAGAGAACTAGAACTCAACTAAGCATGCTAATCACACATCACCTAGGTTGGTTAGCAAGCATGCTACCACCTTTGTAGTAACTCCCATGTAGAGTCCTTCATGTAAGTCAATTGAGCCAAGATCCAAATACACATTCTTATGAACAAGAGAGAGGAAACCTACATCAACTACCCCTATATCATCTTCCTCTTTTTCAAAACAATTGACCTCAATTAAGCCATATCATCATATAGACATATGGTGCCAAATCATTCACATTAAACGTGGCACTAACTCCATACTCTCCTGGTAATTTAAGCTTGAAATCATTGTCATTAACTTTAGCCACCATCTTTAATGGACAATCTGAGCGTGCCATGAGTTTATTATTGCGAAGGTTAGGGAATATCTCCTTCCTTAGAGGCAACCAAACCAAACCACCGACTTGAAATGCATGTTGCTTTCTATTCTTGTTAACCATTTGTTGGTACTTTCCATTCTCCTTCTCAATTATAGCCTTCACTTGTGAAAGAAGCTTGAGCATTGCATGCGCCTTTTCCTTAGCATCAACATGATAAATATCATCCTCAGGGAAAGGAATAAGATCAATAGGGACCCTTGGATTTGCGTCTATCGTAAGCAAATTAGCATCGACAAGTTTCATATCCCAATCCTTGGTACTTTTGCTAGCAAGCCCTCTAAGCAAAGTGCCCAATGTACGATTTGTAACCTCGGTTTCCCCATCAGTTTGAGGGTGGTGGGATGTGCTAAAGCATCTCTTAGTACCAAGTAGCTTCCAGAAGGTCTTCTAAAAGTAGCTAATAAGTTTAGTATCCCTATCACTTACAATAGTTTTAGGCACACCATGAAGATGAAATATCTCCTTTAAATACAAGTCAACAACTTTGGAAGCATCCTCAGTTTTATGACAAGGAATAAAATGTGCCATCTTAGAAAATCTGTCAATGATAATCATAATAGAATCCTTGCCCCTTTGTAATGTGATTCTTTGCTTTTGCCAGGTTAGCAGTTAGATTTTTTGTTGACTTTAGCTATATTTGCAGGTTAATGCCGATTGTCATCCTTATGGTTCTTTTGAGCTTGCGAAACTCAAGAAGGTTCGTAAGAGTCCTAGGCGAGTGGATTTGATTAAGCAGAACGGCATATCTTGCCTCATCAGCATATATGAGACTCTTGGGGATGTTTATCTCTCTAAAGTCTGATCTCGCAGTCTAATGGAGTGGTGGTGGGATACCACCAAGTCCTTTCACATGTGTTGAGTTTCCTAGGTTTTGAATGACCACAAACAGTTGTAGGGAATAATTGTTATTATAAGTGGTTCTAGGCTGTTAGGAATTAGTTGAGTATCCAACTTTTCCTGACTATTAAATGAAACAGTCAATAGAATAGTTGCTATGCTATTATGATATATTCTTGTGTAGCAAATAAGCTTTCAAAGAATTGAAGCTAATGATCCCTCTCGAAGTTGTTCGAGGATAAGAGAAAGTTACCCATTGTTGATACAAGGGAAGCATCAAAGATTGAAGTGCATCAAGATCGTTTAAATTTCTTTAATTCATTCATCTTAGGTCTTCATGTAATATTTGCATATGATATTTGGTTATATATTCTAAACATTTCTAAGTAGGGCAACATATTTGGGTATCAGTCACTTTACCCGGTGATTCAGATGGGTGTTTTAGAAATGTTTGCCAACCTTTAGAATCATTATTCAGAACTTACACTAGAGGAAAAAGGCCAAGGCCTAAGGTCAAAAGTGGCTTAACCCTTGGCGTAGCAGCCCTTATAAATTATGGACATCGGTCCATGACACTAACCCTTAACAATCAAGGGTTGCGGTTAATGGGCAGAACCGCAACATTTTATCAATTAAGGGGCGTGGTTATTAAAAAACCGCAACCCTTGTTACCTTTTTTGTTTTTGCATTTTTTAGTACTAAATGATTCAAAAGCTTTTTATTTAATTGCATTTTATATTATTCATACAAATATAAGTAATTGCAGTACTGTAGGAAAAAAAAGCTCGGTCTTAAATAAAAAGGCCTATAAATGATTTCATCAGAACGTACTCGTTAAACAGCAAATACTTCCTGAATATCACTTCAAATAACTATCATCACATGAAAACCCTGATAGCTAGTAGTAGGATAATAACCCTAACTCCAATAGTTCAAAAAAATTCAAAAACCCTTTTTTTAGTGGGTGACTAGTAATTAACTTACATGAATGAAGTTTGTCGTGAAGTTCATGATGATATGAACCAAGCTTGATCTTAATGCACTCATCGGAGGGAAAGAAATTGAAGAGTTGAGGAGAAACTGCAGAAGAATATAGAGAGATCGACTCGAGAAAAGGAAATCGCCTCTTTTAGTCTGCAACAACTACGAAATTACAACAAAAATAGAGAAACGAAAAATTAAATTGAAGAACGAAAAAGAAGCAGGAAATCGAAGATGAAATGAGGGTTATGGTTTCAATGAGGAGAGAGAAAAAAGGGAGAGATAAGGGGCAAAAGAAATTTCATTTCATTTTATACATTTATAATAAATATTGTTCACCTTGAACACTCGGCAAAGCAAAAGCTTGATAAACACTAGCTTGAGCAAAATCCTTGTAGAATACTTTCTCAAAGCTGAAACATAGATCTCCGTCTTTCTCATCCTTCAATATATGTCAGACACGTCTAAATTAAGCAAAAAAATCAACAAAATTAAATGAAAATAAAAATGCAGGTGAACAATTAACCTTGAAATTGAACGATTCATTGTCAATGCGCTGAACAGTGACGCAAGAGCTAGGATATATGATCTATCTGGAACTCAAAGGAGTTACAGTGTGTGTGGAGAAGAAGAATAAAAACCCTAATAGAAAGTGAACGATGAGCGAAGGATATAGGGAGGAGAGAGAACAACAGCACACGAAGGGAAAGAGAGAGAGTATCACGACGAGCACCGACGAACTGAATGGGAGGTAGTGCGGCAGGCGAAGAGAAAGAAACGACGTGGGGGCGAGGAAGAGAGGTACGGTTTAGGTGAGAGTGGAGGACCACTAGATAGAGAATGAGAGAAAGTATTGGATTAAGAGGAATTAGGATGGGAATGCCTCAAAAACGCATAATACTAAGCCCCAAGGGCTGCAATTAGCCCACAAACCGTATCCCTTTAGTGTAAAGGGCTATGGTTTTGGGCTAACCACAACCCTTAATTTCCACTTTTTTCCCTGCTTCTTTGTATGTACAAGGCATGCATTTTTTAGAAATTGCAAAACTTGCATAGTAGCCTTTTTTTTCCTCTAGCGTTACTTGCCTTAAAGCATGTGTATGTATATCTTGTTTAATATTTTTCCAACCCTTCCTAAAAGGTGGAAATTGTCAGAGAAACTGACATTTTTATCCCTCTGGATGGTGCTTGTGTTGACTGTAAACTTCATTTTTGGTTTTTAGTCAAAATTTTAAATTGCCAAAAAAAAAAAACATTCATGGGTAATATATGTCCTACGAGAAAGATATTGTTCAAGATATGCTATTCATAACTTAGGATTATCATAAATTTGATATCTTAAGCTAGGCCACCCTTAAGAGATAAAACTTGGTCTATAAATACTGAATCATGATTCTCCTTCACTTTGGATGCTCTTCAGATTTATTGAGTATTTAAAGAGTGTTGTATTCCATGTTTTGATGATGCCAAATAATTATCTCTTGTATAATTTTATTTTGGAAAAATATAAAATTCCAAAAATATTATTTTGTTAGTTATTATATATCTTGTAGAGAAAGATTAATGAGATTTAATCTAGTCAAGATATTATACATACTTTGAATTATTTTATACGATATGTTTAGTAAAATCTATTAAACTTAGAATCTTTCCGTAAAAGATCCTTAAGTTATCGGAAATATTTTTATTTTAAATATTGTGCAAAATAGGTTGGAGTAAGTGTGGCAAAATGTGGAACTAACCGCTTGAAGATCTCTAACTACCTAAGTTTATATGTTGTATTTGCGATCATAGTGGAATCCGTTTGTTATCGTTGCAAAGATCGTGGAGAATGTGTAGTGTAAATGATCAATGCTTCCCATAACTTAGGAAGCGCACAATATGGAGAACGTGGAATGAAGAAAAAGTGCAATAACTATTTAAAGAGGAAGAAATGCTTGAAGAAAATTACGACTTTCTAGAATTTAAAGTCGTTTATCTTTTACATAGAAAGTTTTTTGTAATTTTCTTCTTCTCCTACAATACATATCCTTGTAGTATTCTTATTGTTTGGTTGAGTGAAAAGTTCATAATATCTTTGTAATCAAGTGAGAGAAACAAAGAGAGTAAAAGGGAAGACTTTGAGTGAAGTTGAGTGAGTGTCATCAGTTCAAGTGGAAACGAGTAACTGGAAACAAGTTCCTGGAGGAACAGAGAAGGGTCCAGTAATAGGTTGTAAAGAGAGTCCTTTGGCCTATTATAATAAAGAGAGTATTGAGTCAAAATCCCTTTGGGTCAAGGTTTTTCTTCCTATTGGCCTATGATGTTTTTCTTGTAGGTTAAATCTTATGTGCAATATTTCTTTTATTCTAAGATCTTTCTATTCTGCAATTAAAATAAAAAAATTTCCCTCAACTACAATTCAATCCCCCCCCCCCTCTTATTGTTGGTCTAGTGTTCATACTAGAATAATAATTAGTATCAGACCTAGTACCTACAAACTCAGTTAACCATGAGGAGCTTTTATCTGGCCCCATGAACACTATGGAATAAAAACTTGATGAAGGGTACTCTATCCAGTGTCCACCCATGTTCAATGGGAAACATTACTGATACTTGAAGAAACACATGGAGATTTTAAATAAAGCAGAAAACTACCAAGTATGGAGGGTAATTGAACTTGGCGATTTCAAAGTTACAAAGAAAAATGAAAAGGAGGAGTTGAATCCTAAACCCATTGAAGAATTTGATAAAATGGAGATGAATAATTTGGCTAAAAATCTGCTTCATTGTGGCCTTGGTCCTCATGAACACAACAAAGTCATGAGATGTAAGACCGCAAAGAAAATATCGGAACTCCTTCAAATTACTCATGAAGGAACAAGCGAGATAAAAAGATAGAAGATAGATATGCTTATACATAACTATGAATTGTTTTCAATGAAACAAAAGGAGCCTATTCAAGACATGCTCACTCATTTTTCGAATATCACAAGCGAACTTAAGTTCCTTGGAAAAATAATTAATATAGAGGAACAAGTTCGAAAAGTTATAAGGAGTCTGCCACATGATGAGAAGTGGATGGCTAAAGTTACAACTCTATTGGATACAAAGGATTCTACTCGAACCGGAACAAATTTTGAAAGACTAAAAATTGGTTACCCCTTAGTAAGGGTTATTGGAGTCGACCGGGTCATCTTCCCTTAAGGAGATTACTTAACTAACCATGTCATCCTTTATTAAGTGTTGGTGAGGCTGATCGAGTCGCTTCTCCTTGAGGGACTTGCTTGGCTGACCAGGTCACTAATCCTTGGGGGTGATGAAGCCAACAGAGTCTCCTTCTGTAGGGAATTATTCGACCAACCGGGTCGTCGTTCATGGAGAGCCGGATTCCCTGGATGACCGAGTGGGTATTAACGACTATTTAGACGTATTTGGCTAAGTATGGGAGCGAGTCAGGTGGGGGATTGATGAGCCCCAAGTTGTCATAGTGGGTGCTAATAAGCGACTCGGATGAGAGGCTAATGAACCCCAAGTTGTCCGAGTAGGTGTCAATTGGTACTTAGTCATATTTTACTAAGTACAAAAGTGACTTCGACAAGGTGAGAGGGTCCCCTATGAGCCGAGTACGGTAGACGCATCTCGGGTGAAGGGATAATGAGTTCTGAGCTGTCCGAGTGGGTTCCAATTGGAAATAAGTCATATTATACTAAGTATGAAAGTTACTCGGGCAAGGGGAGAGGGTCCTCCATGAGCCGATTAGGGTGGACATCACTCAGATGAGGGGCTAATGAGCTCCAAGTTGTCCGAGTAGGTTCCAGTTGGTACTTAGTCATACTTGACTATGTACAAAAGTGACTCGGGCAAGGGGAGAAGGTCCCATATGATACCAGTATGGTGGACACCACTCGAACGAGGGTTAATGAGCTCCAAGCTGTCCAAGTTGATTCCAATTGGTATTTAGTCATATTTGACTATGCACAAAAGTTACTCGTGCAAGGGGAGATGGTCCTCTATGAGACGAGTAGCGCGGACGCCACTCGGATGAGGGGTTAATGAGCTCCAACATGTCCGAGTGGGTTTTAATTGGTAATTAGTCATATTTGACTAAGCACAAAAGTGACTCGGTCAAGGGGAGAGGGTCCTCTATGAGCCGTGTATGGTGCACGCCACTCAGATGAGGGGCTAATGAGTTGTCCTAGTGGGTGACAATCGGTATTTTTTTTGTCGTATTAAGAGGTGACAGTTATTTCGTCCGAGCTGGTGCATCTGACAGTGGATGCCATATGATAATCTTGGATACTTGAGATTTTAGGATCCTTCTAAGGATGGAGCTGGCTGGGATTTGTTGAGAACTTATGACGTTTCAGTTTCCCTAGAACAAGACCTTTGGATTTGAGTTGGACCATTTGGGTTGCCTATATATAGATATGGGGAAGGAGAGAGATTTTTGGATCATTTGCTCATTTTCTCAACTCTTCTTTCTCAAAATCATCAAATTCTCTCCACTTCCAAGTCAATTTCTGCAGTTGTTTTCGTCCGACCAGTTACAGTCTTTGTCTTTCTGTAAGTTTCTTTCTTTTTCTTTCAATAAACCTTAGTTGACCCCCTTGTTTATAATTAATTAGGAGTTCGTTCGAGTTGGTGACCACCCCCCCCTCCACTTCTCCTCCTTATAACTTGTCCAAGGAGGTGAAGGTGATTGGAATAACTTTGGTGTCAACTTTAATAAGTTGCCCAGACCCCTCGGTTGTACCCGATGCGGTCTCTCTCATGAGCTCTTACAAGTGGAAGATAAGGCCGAGGGCATTATTTCCTATCCATGTGAGGTGTCCCTAGCCTATCCATCTTCGAAGAGTTCCTTAGAGCGGTACTTATCTGTTGGTGTAGTCGGGGTAGCTATGCGGCGGGAGGAAGGCGAGGCGTTAACTTCAGGCCGATCGGAGTACCCTAATCTAGATCCGAAGGGACGCGAGGCTCATAGTACCTCCTCCCTTACTTGATTAAGGCACTGATGGATGATCCTCGAGGACAAGCAGCAAGGTTTCAGATAAGGCACCTGTATCATTTTGTCCGACCGGAGGCCTTCCACACTATTTTGACTCCGCCTCCCGGCTTTACAGCCGCGTACTTCAAGGTTATGGATATGAGACTTCGGTTTCCCTTAACTCCTTTTGTCAAGGACCTTTTAAATGCCTACAATCTATCTCTATGGTCAAATTTCGCCCAACTCTTGGGGAGGCATCGGGGTGAGGCCGACCGTGACCTTGTGACGCCATATATATAAGTTGGTCAAAATGATGGTTGACGTCCAAGAGGACTCAAAAAAGAGAAAGCGGGAAGAAATCGGCCTTTAAGTTGCATTGGGGTTTACATCACTGAAAATCCTAAGCAGTACGAGTGCCCTCAACGGGCTGAAGATGATGAAGAAGTTGTTATTGACGAGAAACTTGGTCATATACTCTAAGAGTAGGAAAAGCCATGGACCCTCAAACGGAAAAGAAATCATTCAATTACTCACAAAGTACAAGGACGTATTTGCCTACGAAATTTCGATAATGCCTAAACTTGACCCCAAAATCATGTGCCACGAGCTCAACATCATAGAGGAGTTCAAGCTAATTAAGCAAAAATTGAGGCACCAGTGTCCCAAAAGAAACTCCGCAGCACCTGCGGAAGTTAAATAAGTTGCTCGAATCGGGGTTCATAGAAGAATGTTAGTACTCATAATGGTTGGCCAACGTTGTGTTGGTTAAAAACTCGAGCGGGGCATTGAGAATGTACGTGGATTTCACAGACCTGAACAAGGCCTGTCCAAAAGATAACCACTCACTAACGAAGATTGGCAGGTTGGTCGACTCAACACCGGTGCATGCTCTCTTAAGCTTCATGGACGCAAATGCGGGGTAACACCAGATCCTAATGGCCGAACACGATCGAGTCCACACCACTTTTATCACGAGCCAAGGGGTGTAATGGTACAAAATGATGACATTCAAACTCAAAAATACGTGGCTACGTATCCACGAACTGTGAACAAAATCTTTAACGACCAGCTTGGTCAGAACATTGAAGTATATGTTGACGATATGATCATTAAAAGCAAAGCCTAGGGGGATCACCCCTTAGATTCTCGGAACACTAAGGCGATTCTGCATGATGTTGAATCCGAAGAAATGTGTCTTCGGGTTAAACGGATGATAGGGGAATCGAGGCAAATCCCGATAAGATCAAGGTCGTGATGAAGATGAAATCTCCTAGGAACGTACGAGAGGTACAACGCCTAACCGACTATCTAGCTGCCTTCGGACACTTCGTCTCCCGGTTAGAAGATAAGAACCTTTACTTCTTCAAGGCACTAAAAAGAAAGGAGTTCACTTTGGATTACGAGGCTAAACAAGCCTTCACCTCCCTCTAAGAAAATCTATCTACCCTTCCCAAATTGATATCCCTCTTGGCAGGGGGAAACCTTGTTCATTTACTTCGTTGTTTTAGAATACACACTCAGCACTGTTTTGGTAGCCGAGAGAGATGAAAAGCATCACCTAGTAATGGCGAGTCGAAAACTCAAACCGTACTTTCAAGCTCAACAAATCAAAGTCCTCACCGGTTAGCCACTCAGGAAGTTGATTGAGAATCTTCATCACTCTAGTTGAATGACTGATTGGGCGGATCAACTTATAAATTATGGGCTAGAATATGAACCAAGTTGAGCAAACAAAGCCCATGCCTTGGCACATTTCATCACTGAGTGCTCCACCAGGCCCCCGGTCGGTGAAAAAGATGCTTACGAGTTGCAGGTGGATGACTCTTCCACCAAAACAGGGTGTGGAGCCGGTCTGGTAATCAAGCCACTGATCGGGAAGAACATGGATTATGCCAGCAAATTTGAATTCTTAAGATCTAACGACGAAGCCAGGTATGAAGCTCACATCCTCAAAATTCAGTTATGCATCTGGGCTGGAGCCACGATAGTCAAAGCCAAATGTGACTCACAACTCATAGTGAGTCAGGTATTAGGCGAGTACAAAGCCCAGGAAGACAACATGAGAATGTACTTCGCCAAAACCCAAGAAATCATAAAAAAGCTATCCTAGTTCAGCATCAGCCACATACCTAGATCGGAAAATCAACAAGCCGATAGCTTAGCTCGGATGACCAGTTCAGTAGAGGGATCAGCCCCTCGGACCATTACGTGGGAAGTACTACATCAGCTAAGCATCAATGCCAAAGAGCAACTGGTATTGAATCGGGCATCTACCTGGATGGAAGAGGTGTTCAAATACTTGAAAAATCGGATACTGCTCGTGGACCACAAGGAGGCCGAGCGAGTCAAACATAAAACTGGATGGTTCCCATGGCATTAGGATCAGATTTACAATTCAGCTACCCTCTGATCAAGTGTGTGACCCCCGAATCAGGGGATTATATCCTTAGGGAAATCCACCAAGGAGCCTGTGGAAGCCACTAAGGGGGAAGGACCATAGCGGGAAAATCTCAAAGCGGGTTACTACTGGCCCACTCTAAAGTCGGATGCCTAATAGCTGGTTAAGAGGTCTCAATCATCCCAGAGCTACCCGGACATTTCCAGAGCACCAACCATTCCTTTAACAACCATCTAGGCAGTTTTACCATTCGATAAATGGGTCATGGAACTGCTCGGACCATTTCCCCCAACTTCTTGCCAACACAAGTTCTTAATAGTGGCGATTGACTACTTTACCAAGTGGACAAAGGCTGAGCCACTCGCGTCAATAATGGATAAACAAGTTCGAGCGTTTATTTAGAGAAATATCATCACCAGGTTTGGGGTACCAAAGACATTAGTCTCTGACAATGGACAGCAGTTCAAAAGTGGCCCTACCCGAGAATATTATGCCCGGTTCGAGATCCAGACCAAGTTTACCATTGTGGCTAGACCACAAAAAAATGGACAGGTCGAGTCAGTTAATAAGATAGTCCTCAAAGGAATCAAAAAACCCTCAGAGCCTGCCAAAGGAGTGTGGGTTGATGACCTGCATGGGGTCCTCTGTTCGGCCCGTAGCACCACGAAAGAAACAACTGTACATTCTCCATTCAGCCTAGTATATGGAAGTGAGGCGTTTTGATCTTTTTTAGTTTTATAAAAATATGTTTTAATTTTTTGAGCATGAATCATGTTTATAATTAGTTAGTTTAGCATAATTTTCTTTTAGAGTTCATATATTGTTCATCGTTTTGTTTTATAATTAATAGGATGATTTCGTTCGTGAGCATTCCCTTACTAGTTGATTTTCTTGTTTTGTGAATTATCAAGGTACGTTTACGTGGCTTGATCTTTAATTGTTATGCATACATTAGTTATGTGTATTTTATTAAATTATATGAATTGGTATATGCAATTCGTTTAATCAAACCTTCTTATCATTTAGGCTAGATAAAAGCTTGTATTTTCTCTTGCTTTGTTGACTCGTAGGTATGCTAAACCAACCAAATATTGTTTTGTTTGTTTTAGAAAAACAAAAAAAAAATCACTTTCCATGTATAAGCATCCAACTCTTAATATATGAATGAATCCACCTTTGTAAATCAGTGGCTTTGAGTAACTCAAAAAATATTAGCATGAGTTTTAGTTTTAAAAGTTTAAATTATCTTTTTTCTATAATTAAGTTTGTTATCATAATTCTTTATTTGAATTAAAGGGAAGGTTTACCCCTATGTTATCTTATTACAATTACCCCTTGGCTTTGTTCAAGAAGGATTCTTCCAAGTCCACTAGTTGGCATCAAGGTTAGTCCAATGTCTTTGTATTCATAAAGGGATACTAGCTTGGGAGGTGTGCACACTTAGGATCTGTGGATCAAGAAAAAGGGGTTTAAGTTAAGTTCTTATATTATTATTTTCCACTTTTAATGGAATTATTAAAGAAGATACATTATTTGGTGGTCTCGTGAATTTAATAATGGATTGATCTTATCTTTTGTTATCACTAGAATTGCGAAATAAATAATGTTTATGAAAGTATGTGAATTATATATTTACAAAGTTGACAAGTTTTGCATGTAATTATACTCAGTATTTCAACTGACTTGTATTTTCTATTTGTTTTGTCTTTGCCCTTCTTTACAGGGAGTAGTTTCAAGTCCATTGATGATTCATGATGCATGAGAGGAACCTTTTGGGATCACTAGAAGAAAATCACTATTTTATTAGTCTTTAGACTTTTAATATTAGTATTGTGGTTTGTGGATAATAATATTATTTTTATAAATAAAGTTAGAAGTTTCTGCTGCCTATTTTGTGTATCAAGTTATAGTATTGCCAAAATGTATTTATACGTGGCGGTAATAACCTTAAGTTCCTCCAAGTAGTTTACCGAAGCAAAAGTTTTAAAGTGGAGAAATTTGGAGGTGTTACAAAGTGGTATCAGTTTAAAAGCCTTGGGATATGAAACTGGAATCTAAAAATAATGGGTAGACTTAAGGATGGGCATATAGGTTAGAGAGTTTAGCATTCTTTTCATAGTTATATTATCTATTCATAAAAATCTATATTATTTTTTTGAGGAAAAACGATTGAATTGGATAAGTTAGGTTGGCAATATTTCTGGCGAGGAAAGGCTTGGGCTCTCACGAACGTTGCATGTAACCAACCCTTTCCTAGGAAATTCATTCCGACTATTCTTTGTCATGAATCAAGTACTCATTATAAAATATATTGGGCAAAACAAAAGGTTGTAAAAATAATTCTAGCAAGAAAAGTTTTTGCATTTTATGTGCATAAGTAGAATAAGATGACAGACTTTGATTTTTTTTTTCTTTGAGTACCTAAATAGTAGGTCAAGTTGCATTATTATTTTAGGACTATTCTTTTATGGAATAAGGAGGAAGAAATTGCGTTATGCAACTTTATTTGGTTAACTATTTGCAAATTAAATGCTTGTTAAATTTTAAATTTCAGATGCTTGAATTTATAAGGGATATTTACTATGATGGCGCCTATTTTAAGAGGAATTATCACACTATAACATTCTTTATTCAAGGAATCCATCTTTACGCCATCTAGTTTCGCAAGGAAAGAAAATGAGGTAACCTTGGAAAATTCTACTAGTTGTTGTTCAATTACCTAGAATTCCAAAGTATGAAAATCTTTTTGGGAAATATGAGGATGTATTATTGCATGAAAATGAGTGGAATAAGCATCACCACGTGCATGACGGGTATGGATAGCTGATATATTGACATTTGAGGGAGACTTATACTATGTAGAGAAGACATGAGAAAGGGACTTAGAGTCTTCAGCTAATGCTACCATAGAAGTTCCAATAACTGATTTGCCTATGTATGAAGCCTCATCATCTCATCATCTCATCATCTTACACCACTATCAGTTCGCTCTACAAGTCGAGAATATACACCTGCAACTCCTAAAGATAACACTTCAAGGGCACAATCCAACTCTCTTAAAGAAGTGTCATCGAATCCTGAATACTCACCCATGTCCGACCACCTATGAAACAGAATTTGGAGGGAGGGAGTCTTACCTATGAATTATTATGAATAGGATCTTCATGTTAGTCTTAAATAATTGTCAGTACTTGACAAGTTAATGTAGTAACTTTATGGGGTTATTATTGCTATTATCATTTTGTGTTGCTTTCGAATCAAGAAATTATGTATGTAATTTGATTATTATTAATGAGATCGTTTAGTTAAGATCTATTGTTTTCCACTCAGGAAGATGTCTCAAAGGCATAGGAGTGGAAATAGTGCCAAATTGAGTTCTGATTTGAAAAAGTTGACTGAAATAGCAACTGCTTATCCGAAGCTGCAAACACCCCACCCCCGAAGTCCAATGAATTATATGCATTTGGAGAAGTATTTAAGAGGGTGTCTGCTTCAAAACCCTTCTACAATGGAAAGAGGACCGCTAGTCTTGAAAATGGATTAGGGAATTTGACAAGCTTTTTGATGCCATCAACTGCCCAGAAGAGCTTAAGCTGAAAACGCAGTGTTATCTAAAGGAGGAAGCAGATCTTTGGTAGAGCCAAAGGAAAAATGATTTGGCGATTGAGCGCAATTTTGGGTGGGCTGAGTTGAAAGAAGCCTTAAGAACCAAGTTTTACCCTACCCACTTATGAAAGCAGAAAAGTATAGAGTTCATTAACCTTAGGATGGACCATGTCCATTTCAGAATACTACAGATTGTTCATAGAGCTAATGTGATTTGCACCTGGAGTAGTACCCACTGAGGCTCTTAAGGCTCAAAGATTTGAGCAAGGCTTGACCTTATCTTTTCAAGGCAAGTTCGGAGGAGCCACCTTTAACACCCTTGATGAGGTTTATGGGAGAGCTGCCCACTTGTATGGGATTAGAGGGAAGGAACTAAAGGGAAACTCTTCAGTAGAAAAGAGAAAAGGAATGGCAATACCCGAACCAGGGGAATGAGAAAAAGTTTAAGGAGGAAGCGAAAGGAAAGATGGAAGAAACCTTGGGGCTAGGACCAATGATCAGACTTCAAGGAATCAATCAGGCGGAGAGAGGCCCAAAAGGGTGTTCCATTGTAAGAAGTCTAACAAGAACTATCTAGGAAAAGACTGTGAAGGGAAGCCGGTGACTTGTAGGTATTGCCAAAAGCTAGGTCATCGTGAGTATAAATGTTACTGGAAATCAGAGGGGAAAACCACCTATTCCTTCCCAAGATAGCAAGACACTAGCTTCTAACCCGACAAACTCTACTCAACAATCTGGGAGTGCTAAGCCCGGAAACGGGAATGGAAATAGTCAGACCAATGGGCGCATCTTTATAATAAATGGTCGTGAGGCCGAGGCCACATCTGATGTGATAGCTGGTACTTTTTCTATTAATTCTATGCTTGTTAAAGTTCTATTTGATTCAGGAGCATCACATTCATTCATGACTAGATAGGACCCTAGGTGAACATCTAGGACTAGTCAGTCCAAAATACATTTCTATCAGTTTTGCATTACTATCAGGAGAAGAATTACATTGTTATAAGTTGTATAGGCAGGTACCTCTACTTATAGCAGGAATAGAATTCCCGTCTGACTTGATTGAATATGGGATGGATTGGCTTGGAAAATATAAGGGCCATATCAATTTTGAGGCTCAAAAAGTAATTTTAACCGGACTAAACAAGGTTAGGATGACTTACATGAGGGAATGGAAACAAAAGGGCTTACGGATAATTTCTGCCTTGCAACTACAGTCTTGTAATAGGAAAGGGTACCCATTGTTTATGTGTAGTGTTCAAGAAATAAGGGAAGAGGTTGAACCTAGCAAGGTACCAGTGGTGAGTGAGTTTCTAGATGTTTTTCCTAACGAGATTCCGCCTATAAGAGATCTTGAATTCACCATAGACTTAGTGCCCGCAACAGGATCAATCTCTAAGGCCCCATACCGAATGGCA
Source organism: Beta vulgaris subsp. vulgaris (assembly GCF_026745355.1). Classification (NCBI taxonomy): domain Eukaryota; kingdom Viridiplantae; phylum Streptophyta; class Magnoliopsida; order Caryophyllales; family Amaranthaceae; genus Beta; species Beta vulgaris. The sequence goes on from NC_079202.1 coordinate 20,091,462, forward strand.
CCTGCAGAAATGAAGTAACTAAAAGTACAACTGGATGAGCTGTTGGAGAAAGGCTACGCCAGGCCAAGCTCTTCACCATGGGGTGCACCAGTACTGTTTTTGAAAAAGAAAGATGGGAGTTTGAGGCTATGCATTGACTATTGGGAACTAAATAATGTAACCATCAAGAACAAATACCCACTTCCGATAATAGATGATCTGTTTGACCAACTCAAGGGGGCTGGAATCTTTTTTAAATAGACATGAGGTTTGGTTATCATCAATTAAGGATTGCGGAGAATGATATCGCAAGTACAACCTTTAGGACTCGTTATGGACATTATGAGTTCACGGTGATGCCTTTTGGTTTGACTAATGCACCTGCAGTTGTCATGGATTTGATGCATAGAACTTTCAGAACGTTCTTGGATAAATTTGTTGTTGTTTTCAGCAACAACATTCTTGTTGACTCTAAGGATACGGAGGCACATGAGGAGCATTTAAGACAAGTTTTATCAAAGTTGAGAGAGCATCAGTTATATGCTAAGCTTTCTAAATGTGAGTTTTGGTTGGAGGAAGTTGCATTTTTAGGCCATGTGATCTCGAAAGAGGGTGTTTCAGTTAGAGATGGAAATGGATCGGGTTCGGGGCGGATGGATCGTCACCCGATCCATCCATCACCCGCATAAATGCTCACCCGAATCCATCCATCCATCACCCGCGTGTGAAACGGATGGATCGTATGATTATCGGGTGAAGGGAGAAAAAATCCAGTAGCCCAACAACATAAAACCCAAAGCAATTTGCATAAGAAAAAAATTATATATATATATATATATATATATATATATATATATATATATATATATATATATATATATATTATATATATATATATATATATAACGGGTGATGGGTCGGGTGGTAACCGGGTGATGGAGCGGGTGATGGATGAAAAATTATCACCTGAATCCGACCCGAATCTGTCACCCATTAACCCGTCACCCGCCTCTCATCCGTTTAAACGGGGTTTTCCATCCGTTTAATAGTGCGGGTGAAGCGGGTGATCGGATCATCCGCTGGATATTTCCATCTCTAGTTTCAGTGGATCCCACTAAGATTCGAGTTGTTACTGAATGGCCTACTCCGAAGAGTGTATCTGATATAAGGAGTTTCTTGGGGTTGGCTGGATATTACCAAAGATTTGTGAAGGACTTCTCTAGGATTTCGAGGCCTATGACTAACTTGATGAAAAAGGAGTGTAAATTTATTTGGAGTTTATAGTGTGAGGAGGCATTTCAGAACTTGAAGAACAGGTTAACTTCAGCACCAGTTTTAGCATTGCCATATGAAGGTCAACAATATGAGGTTTATAGTGATGCATCGAAATATCGCTTAGAGTGTGTACTGATGCAAAACCGAAAGGTTATTGCTTCGAGGCAATTGAAACCTTATGAGGTGAATTATCCAACTAATGATTTAGAATTAGCTGCCATTGTGTTCGCCTTGAAGATTTGGAGACATTATTTATATGGAGTAACTTGTAAGATTTATACAGATCATAAGAGCTTGAATTACATATTTACTCAAAAGTACTTGAACATGAGGCAAAGGGGATGGTTGGAACTCATTAAGGATTATGACTTGGATATCCAGTATCATGAAGGGAAGGTTAATGTTGTGTCTGATACTTTGAGTAGGAAGACTAGTCATTTGCTTTAACGCAATAATATTGCCAGATCAGTTATGTATGGAGTTTCAGAAGATGGACTTGGAAGTCATGGAGCTAGGAAGTGTAGAAGAACTACTACATGCCATATCAATCCAACCTTCTATTCTTGATGAGATCATGGAAAGTCAAGTTGGGGATGATAAATTGGAGAAAATTAAGGAGAAAATTTAAGAGGGTCAAGCACTAGACTTTAGAATATTTGATTATGGCAGTGTGAGATTCAAAGGAAGATGGTGCGTTCCTTAGAATCAAGGGGATCTTAAGTAGAAATTGATGGAGGAACCTCACAACTCACCCTACTCAATGCATTCAGGGGGATATAAGTTGTATAAGGATTTGAAGAAGACTTTTTGGTGGTCACACATGAAGAAAGAACGAAGTTGCTGAATTTGTGGCTAAGTGTCTTACTTGTCAAAAGGTAAAGATTGAACATAAGAGACCTTAAGGGATGGTTCACCCTCTGGAAGTGCCTAGCTGGAAATGGAACTCTATCTCAATGGATTTTTTGGGAGCCTTGCCCAAAAGCAAGAAAGGAAATGATACTATTTGGGTTGTAGTGGACCGTTTGACTAACACTGCAGTTTTTATACCAATGAAGAATACTTGGTCGATGGATCAATTGGAAATAGCTTGTGTGAAGTTCGTAGTGAAGTATCATGGAGTACCAAAGGACATAATCTCTTATCAAGATTCTAGGTTCTTATCAAACTTTTGGCAAAGTTTGCAAAAAGCAATGGGGACCAAGCTACTGATGAGTACCGCTTTTCACCAAGCTACTGATGAGCAAACTGAGAGAACTATATAGAGCTTGGAAGACATGATAAGATCTTGTGTAATGGAGTATCAAGGATTATGGGAAGATTAGTTGGATTTGATTGAATTCTCCAACAACAATAGTCATCATGCATGTATTGGAATGGCACCGTTTGAAGCTTCGTATGGTCGAAAATGTCGAAGCCTGATATGTTGGAATGATATAAGTGAAACGATTGTACTTGGGATAGAATTTATCAAGGACATAGTGAAGCAAGTCAGATTAATTCAAGAAAAGATAAGAGCCGGCCAAGATCGACATAAAAGCTATGCCGATTTGAAGAGGATGGATGAGAAGTACGAGGTTGGAGAAAGTGTCTTACTCAAAGTTTCTCCGACAAAAGGGGTAATGAGGTCTGGAAAAAGAGGCAAGCTAAGCCTAAAGTACATTGGACCCTCTAAAATTTTGACCAGGGTTGGCAAAGTGGCTTATCCTTTAGAGTTACCTAATGAGTTAAGCAAGGTACATATGTCTTTCATGTGTCACAATTGAGCAAGTATATTGCAGATTCTTCTCATGTGTTGCAGCCTGAATCTATCGAATTGGATGAGACCTTAACCTATGAGGAAAGACCGATTAAGATCCTAGATAGCAAAGTCCGTAGTAGTAGAAACAAGGATGTAAAGATATTGTAAGTTCTTTGGTCCAATCATAAAACCGAGAAAGCGACTTAGGAGACTGAGGATCGAAATGCGTAGAAAGTACCATGAGTTGTTCATTGAGGTTAATAGAGTTACAGGGGCGTAACTCCCTTTTAAGGGGGGTAGAATGCGATAGAGTTTCACGTGCTTTTACATTTTTAGAGCATACAGAGTCGTTATATTGCATCTTACATGTGCATTCATAATATTAGCATGAAAACAAATTTTTTGAAAAATTTTCTAAGTTTCGGGATGAAACCTTCTTTAAGGGGAGTAGACTATAATACCCCGTACTTTTAGGCATTTGTTGAGATTATTTAAAAAAATTATAAATTTTATCTTCAAAACTCTTTTTAAACTACTTTTGAAATCACTTTGGAGGGAATCATTTGGAGGAAAATATACTTTGAATTTTAAAGGTTATTTTAGTAATCTTTATAACAATAGTTGCTCTTGTCGTTATCTTATTTATTTAATTAATTATTTAAAAAAATATTTAAAAAATAATTTTATAAAATCCAAAATTCAACTTTGGGTAATAAAATCAGATTTTACATTTGAATATGTAATTTTCGAATTTCTTTTATAAGTGTTGTCTTGAAAAATCAAGTTCTTTTAAGTAAAACCGAAAACTTTATATATTTAAAATATTTTTTTAAGTCTTATTAAATCAGATTTTTATGAGATTTATATTGAGTTAGAAAGTATGAGATTTTAATTGATTTAGGAAGATTTAACAATCTCTTCAAAATCAAACAAAATTGATTTTAGGAAAGAATTTTTGTAAATAAAGGAAAGAGTTTTTAAAAAATAAAAATTAAAAAGAAATAAATAAAACCTGCTGAATTCTACAACTTCTGCAAGGCATCTTTATAGTATGTTACAAAAATTTTAAAATTCTTTTTCCCTAATTTTATTGATTTAGGAAAGTTTTACGTCTTTTCTACCCTAGTTTACACTATAAATGCCCCTCTAATCCTTCACTTTGTCTTCACCAAAAATCTTGAGAGTTCTTATAATGTTTTCCCTAAAGTGAGTGGTCTCTTTTAGTAGTTTTAGTTTTTCACCGAGGAGTTTTAGCGGGAGGTTTTGTAAGTACTATTTTTCAAGTTGTTTTAATTCCTAATTTTGATCTTTTTGAGTTTTATAAAAAAACATGCTTTAATTGTTTGAGCATGAATCATATTTATAATTAGTTATTTTATCATAATTTTCTTTTAGAGTTCATATATTGTTCATCGTTTTGCTTAGAACTAGTTTATAATTAATAGGAGGATTTCGTTCGTGAGCATTCCCTTACTAGTTGATTTTTTTGTTTCGTGAATTATCAAGGTACGTTTACGTGGCTTGATCTTTAATTGTTATGTATACATTAGTTATGTGTGTTTTAGTATAAATTATATGAATTGGTATATGCAATTGGTTTACTCAAACCTGCTTATCATTTAGGCTAGACTAACCAAATATTATTTTGTTTGTATACTTTGTTGACTCGTAGGTATGCTAAACCAACCAAATATTATTTTGTTTGTTTTAGAAAAACAAAAAAAAAATCACTTTGCATGTATAAGTATCCAACTCTTAATACATGAATGAATCCAATTTTGCAAATCATTGGCTTTGAGTAACTCAAAAAATATTAGCATGAGTTGTAGTTTTAAAAGTTTAAATTATCTTTTTCCTATAATTAAGTTTGTTATCATAATTCTTTATTTGAATTAAACGAAAGGTTTACCCCTATGTTATTCTTATACAATTACCCCTTGGCTTTGTTCAAGGAGGGTTCTTCCAAGTCCACTAGTTGGCATCAAGGTTACTCCAATGTCTTTGTATTCATAAATAGATACTAGCTTGGGGGTGTGCACACTTAGGATCTGCGGATCAAGAAAAGGGGTTTAAGTTAAGTTCTTATATTATTATTTTCCACTTTTAATGAAATTATTAAAAGAGATACATTCTTTGGTGGTAACGTGAATTTACTAATGGATTGATCTTATCTTTTGTTATCACTAGAATTACGAAATAAAGCATGTTGATGGAAGTATGTGAATTATATATATACAAAGTTTACAAGTCTTGCATGTAACTATACTAAGTATTTCAACTGACTTGTATTTTCTATTTGTTTTGGCTTTGCCCTACTTTCCTTACGGGAAGTAGTTTTTAGGTCCATTGATGATTCATGATACATGGGAGGAACCTTTTGGGATCACTAGAACTAGATCACTATTTTAGTAGTCTTTAGACTTTTAATATTAAGACTGTGGTTTTTGGATGATGATATTATTTTTATAAATAAAGTTAGAAGTTTCCGCTGCATATTTTGTGTATCAAGTTTTAGTATTGCCAAAATATATTTATACGTGGCGGTAATACACTTAAGTTTCTCCAAATATTTTACGAAAGCCAAAGTTTTAAAGTGGAGAAATTTGGGGATGTTACACCCAATAGGAGGAAACAACCTCCACCACAAGGGATTTTAACTCACACTTTCCACTCTAGGGCTTGTTTGGTTGGCAAAGAAAATCATGGGAATTTCTATTTCCTAGGGAGTGTAAGATGGGCTTGTTGTTTGGTTAACAAAAAGTTTACAAAGTGGGGGAAAAAGAACTTGCCATGAACTTCTACTTCCTACAAAATTAAATGGAGGAAGTAGCTTACCTACTCTCCCCTAGGTAAGTAAAAATTCATGGGAATTCTACTTCCCTAATGAATAACCAAACAACATTTTTCAATTCCCATGAATTTAATGAAAGAACTTAATTCATGTGTATTCAAAATTCATGGGATTTTTTATTTCCTATGGTGAACCAAACAAGTCCATAATATGGCAAAACAACTCTGTTTACAATCCTATTACTTTTCTCTGAGCCCACAACTTAAGTTCTTAAACTCAAGTTGCCAAAAACAGTATCTCATAACTGTTGTTCCTCTCAAACTTCACTCAAAGTTACTTTCTCTTTCTCTTGCTTTACTCAAAGCTTCTCACACTTACAAGAGTTCACTCAAACCCTTTACCTAAAAATACAATTTGTAAGAAAATGTAAGAGTAATAACTCGAATAAAAAAAGTATGAATTCTCTTAGGAAGGACACTGACTCTTAAGACAACTAAGGACATTTAGCTAAGTCAGATACAAATTAATCTAAGGTTTAGGCGCCTATTTATAGAGAACTTTAGGCAAGACATAAACTATCCACTACTTAATCCATTATCCCATGATGTCCATGACTTTGATTAATTAATTAGTTTATATTAAATATTTCTTGAGAGGTAATTAACCCACTCACCCCACTACTTAGCTTAAGAATAAGAAGCAGTAAGTATTACGTGATTTTCAATACTTGGAGAATAATTAAACGAATTAAATTAATTAAGCCTTAGAAATTAATAAACTAAGCCCACTAACCACTAACTACAAACGTGTAGCAGTAGTGTAATTAGGCGTGATTCCTGATTACTTGGGGAGTAAATAAAACCTTTTCTTTAAATAGTTTTAGGAAAATATCTTTTTAAATAAATTAATTAAAACCGAAAATCATTTTGTATTTAAAAAGAAAATCTTTTTAAAACCGGAAATTACATTTAATTTTGAAAACAAAATCTTTTAGTAGTTTAATTAAAATATAAAATAAAAGATTTCAAAACGATTTGATACTTATCCTAGTTAAATTAGAAAATCAATTTAAAACTTTTCCTAACAAACTCCCTAAAATAGTAGATCTAGTCAAAACTAACCTAGGACTCCCAACTAACCTGTTGGGTGCACACATTATATTAGGCGCACTACTTAGGAAGTATTAGGGGTTCCTTAAGAGTTTCTAAGTTTGTTCCTTAACCTTGTTCCAAACTGTGCCAGTATATATATGTTCCTTTCTCCATTTGAGAATTCAACACAAACTAAATTGAGCTTTCACTCAACCTTAACAAGAAGATATTAAATACATCCTAATGTATTCTAATCTTCACTCCAAGTTTGATACTTCATCATTCGAACATCTTCACTTCGATTTTTGATTAATTCTCCATTTTAATCTTCGATCAAGTATTCTCTTTACTCGAGATTGAATTACCTAGCAACATCATAAATAAAATACAATATGTCTTTTGTGGTTAAGTCATCTCCAAAACTCAAGGGTCAACAATTTTCCCCTTTTTGAAGATGGCAATAAAAGGCATATACAATATAATATGTAATTTAAATAAGTCATATAAAACTATTTTAACAAAGTAATTCAACTAAGTTAAATTCTAATAAAAAAATTATTTTAATTTGTAACTAAGAGAAAAAACGATTTGAAATAAACTTGAGCACATGAATCATGGCGAGAGAATAATTATTTACTGTTATTGCCTTTCTCTTTCCCCCTTTGGCATCTTTAAAAACATTAATCCACGATTTCGAAAAGATGAAATGTATCTATCAAAACACATCACACCACCAAACATTGTGAGAAATAATTGGTTAGAATAAGCAAATAAAGCATTCAACTCTCAAAAACCCCAATCCAAGAATATTAGTCATTCAAGAGACGCACACATGCAAAAAGATTCAACTTGCAATTATCAAATTAACATTGTTCCGTTGTAGCATGCTAAGAAGGAAAGAAAAGACACAAAATAAAAAGTTTTTTCCCATAATAAGAATACTAAACTAAGAAGAGTGTTTAAGGATTAGGAGAGGAAGGTTGTTCGACCATTTCTTCCACCATTTCTTCCACCACATCATCCAGTTTAGTCATCACTTCCTTATGATTGCCTTTAACGGTTTTATCAAGCTTGAGCACGATATCCTCCAAATTCATCAATTTCTTGTTCATCTTTTGGAGGGAGGTGGTCATATCTTCAAGTTGCTCCATAATCAACTTTGGACCATCCAAAGCCTTGTCAACCTTGTTCATCAATCCTTGCACTAACCCATTCACACCCTTTGCTTCATTAGCAAATTCCATCATTGCTTTCGAGTGACCCATGACCAATGTAAACAAGTAATCCAACCTTCGTGCATGAGCTAAGGTATAAAGAGCAACAATGATAGGGTTTTGGGATGAAGAAGGGGAGGTGCTATAAGTTTCGGCAGGTTGTTCCTTAGGATTAGGAACAACAGGTTTCTTTCCTTTGGGAACAGGAGATGGAGGAGATTTGGAAGGAGGAGTGATTGGAGTGCTTTCTGATGTTGAAGGAGGTGGAGATGCAGTTTTAGGTGGAGATGAAGTGATAGGAGGAATGGTGTCCATAGGAACAGGAGATTGTTCCCTAGATGGAGGAAAGCAAGCATCATAGACTTCTTTTGCAATCACTCGAACTTCTTCATCATCAATACTATCATCCTCATCATGCACAAGAGAAGGAGAGTTTAATACTTTCATGTTTCGAACTCTTTGACTAGTTCGAGAAGCTCTCAAAATCGGTTCCTCCAATTCTTCCATTTCAACCACTTTCTTTCCTTTTTTTCTTTGCTCTTTTGTCTCTTTGTTTTTCTTTTTCTAATTTTTCATTTTTCTTTTCTTTTCTTTTTCTTTTTCAATTTTTTTGGTTTTCTTTTCTTGTTCTTTTTCTTTTTCCTTCTCTACCTCAATTTCGGTTTCTTCATCCTCTTCTTCATCACATTCATCTTCTTCCTCATCACCATCCACATTAGCTCTTCCTTTTATCACATCACCATTCATAATACACACATTCAAATTATTCAAGGCGCGAGCATTTAGCAAGTTTCCCGTAGTCACACCAATATTCGAAACTCCATTTATCTTCACATTAAACTTAAGTAAAATTTCCGTAACAAGAGCTCCATAACCGATAACAAATCCTTTTTTAATACAATGACTCATGTGTTGAATCATTAAGGATGGAAAATTTATGTCTTTATGGGAAGCTAGGCAATGAATGTAAATCAAGTCTAATATGCTAACTTGAGCACGCTTAGAAAGGCAAGGTAAAAAGGGCTTTCGTTAGAATGTGGAAAACTATTTTGTGTAAGGAGAAAGAAGATTGTGATCAAGAAAGGTAGTACCTTTTTTACCATATTTCACAAGTTCATCAAAGAAAATATCAGAAAAGGATAAGACCTCGTTGTTTCTTGAAATACACATCAGTTCCGTTACAGGACACCGAATAGATTTCCCAAAAATTCAGCATTAAATCAATTTGGGTTCTTAACAAGAGTAAAATTTCCTTCTTCTTAATTGAGAAATTATTACAAAATTCATCCATGAGTTTGGGAACTAGACATTTTCCATAACAATTTTCAAAGAGGTGTTCCCAACCTTGAAATTTAATCAATTCAAGCAATTGACTAAAATTGACGTTTCTACACCAAGTAATCAATACATAGACCAAGAACATATCGAGATGTGACGGATTTTCGTTTTGCAACCTTGGTTGTTCCTCTCATAGGAACAGCGGGTTCCCCCTCAATTTTTGCATGTGATTCCTCCACTTTCATTTCCCTAGTTTCTTCAGTTTGCTTCCTCTTTCTCAAGATCCGTTTTAGTGGACTTGGTGAGATATTCATGGGAATTAGAGATTCGGTGTGTGTGGAAAAGGGATAGGGTTTTTCGGGTTTTTGGTTAGTGAGAGAGTGATGTGTTTTTGTGATGTTCATGTTTGTGAAAGGGGGTTCGGTTTTATTTGAGATGAAGAAGTGTAAATTTTGGTTTAGTGGGAAGGCTAGGGAGTAATTTATGAAGGAAGATGAAAAGTAAAAAAAATTTACTTAACCGTGTATTTTACAAGGTTTGAGGAGAGAGAAAAAATAAAGAAAATTAAATAAAGAAATTAAAGATAATATTTCCCAACTAATTTGAGAGATATTAGCAAAGAATAAAGGAATTAAGATCAGATTTTTAGGAAAAAAAAATTGAACAATATATTTTTGGATTTTTATTTTGAATTTCGAAAATTTAAAAGAAATCCTAGATTTAATACGCTGAGAGCAGCTTTTGGGAACTACGAATGGGAACAACAAATTTTGCTACTTTGGAACACAATTAATCCTTTATTCCCTTGTTAACTCTTAAGGCATAGAATTGTCTTATGAACACTAAGGGGAATATTATTGGACCTTGGTGAGCAGTATCAGACATTTTCTACTTATACATATGAAATAATCATACAAAGATTGTGATGTAGTTTAAACAAATAAAAACATCAAATTTATTCCCACATACAGAATGCCAAAGAGTCAAACCAACAGGGAGAAAGATTATAGCAATTATTTCAACTTAATCAAGCCAAATTCAAGTCTCAGTTTTTCAAGCCTCTCTCTATTTAGGGCTTAGTCAGAATATCAGCAATTGACGTTCAGTTTCACAAAATTCCATTTTAATAAGGCCCTTTTCAACATTATCCTTAAGAAAATTATGCCTAATATGTATATGCTTAACTCTAGAATGATGCACGGGATCTTTTGAAATACTAATAGCAGTAGTATTATCACAATAGATGGGAACACAATCAAAGTAAATTCCATAATCACGAAGTTGTTTTGTCCATAGCATTTGGCAATAACCTGTTGCTGCTGCAACATATTCAGCCTCACCTGTAGATAAAGAAATTGTGTTTTGCTTCTTGGTACTCCAAAAAACTAAACTAGGACTAGGAACTGAACCATACCTGATGTACTTTTTCTATTGACCAGATCTCCAACATAGTCAGCATCTGCAAATCATTTCAGTTCAATGGTATCACTTCTCAAATAGAATACGCTCAAATCATTTGTTCCTTTAAGGTATCTTAGGATTCTCTTCACTGCTATGAGATGAGATTCCTTTGGATTGGCTTGAAACCTTGCACATAGCCATACACTAAAAGCAATATTAGGACGACTTGCAGTTAGACATAATAACGAGCCAATCATACCTCAATACTTGGTTTCATCCACACTTGTTCCTATAGCATCCTCATCCAATCTGGTTGAAGTTCTTATAGGTGATGATTTATTTTGGAAGCCTCCAAACCATACTTTTTCAGAAGTTTCCTTGATATAATTTTGTTGCTTGATGTAGATTCCTTCTTCTGTTTGCTTGATTTCCATCCCAAAGAAGAAGTTAATTTCACCCATCATGCTCATTTCGAATTCTTTACTCATGAGATTAGCAAAGTCCTTGCACAAAGATTCATTAGTGGCACCAAATATAATATCATCAACATATTTTGAACTACTAATAAATGTTTTCCTTTTGATTTTAAAAACAAGGTTCGATCCAATTTTCCTCTTTTAAACTCATTTTCAAGAAGGAACTTTGAAAGTCTTTCATACCATGCTCTTGGAGCTTGCTTTAACCCATAAAGAGCTTTGTCAAGCTTAAAGACATGATTTGGAAAATCTTTATTTTCAAAACCCGGAGGTTGTTCCACAAAAACCTCTTCATTTAGATAACCATTTAAAAATGCACATTTCACATCCATTTGATACAATTTAAAATCCATGAAAGCAGCAAATGCAATAAAAATTCTAATAGCTTCCCGTCTAGCAACAAGACCAAAAGTTTCTTCACAATCAATACCTTCCTGTTGATTGTATCCTTTTACAACTAAATGAGCCTTGTTCCTTACTATGGTTCCGAACTCATCCAACTTGTTCCTAAACACCCATTTCAAACCAATAACCTTATTGTGTTTAGGTTTAGGTTCAAGGTGCCAAACCTTGTTTCTTTCAAATTGATGGAGTTCATCTTGCATAGCTACAATCCAATCAGCATCAGTGAGAGCTTCTTCATGGTTCCTGGGTTCCATCATAGAAAGAAAAGCATGAAAAGCACAAAAATTTCTAATTTGAGATCTCGTTTGAGTTCCCTTGTTTATGTCACTGATTATGAGTTCCACGGGAGATGTTTCCAAAGCTTTGGTTGAAAATCTTGGATCGAAACTTTATTTCCTTGATTATCTTCACTTCCCTGTTCTTGGGAACCAGGTTCAACAATAGTGGATTCATTCACTTGTGTATCCTTACCTAGTTCTTCTTCTTCGTTGAGAACAGGAACAAGATGTTGTTCCTTAGGCTTTGTTCCCATGACCTCTTCTTCTTCCAACGTCTCATCAATGAGAATTTGGTCTTTTACCAAACATATCTTGAAGTCATCATCAACATGTGTGCTTGGAACAAGTTTATTTGTTTCATCAAAAATGATATGTACACTTTCTTCTACACACATAGTCCTTTTATTATAAACTCTATAAGCTTTGCTACTAGAAGAGTATCCTAGAAATACAGCTTCATCACTTCAAGCATCAAATTTTCCGAGATTTTGTTCCCCATTATTATGAGCAAAACATTTACATCTAAATGTTCTGAAATATGTAATATTGGGCTTTTTACCAAAATATAGCTCATAAGGAGTTTTATTTAACAAGGGTCTCAACATGGCACGATTTACAATATGACAAGCAGTATTCACGGCTTCGGCCCAAAAGTTCATAGGAAGACCACTAGCTATCAACATAGTTCTAGCCATTTCCTTTAAGGTTCTATTCTTCCTTTCAACAACACCATTTTGTTGAGGTGTCCTAGGGGTGGAGAAATTGTGATCTAAGCCATGATCCCTACTAAAGTCATCAAACTTAAAGAATTCATATTCTTAAATACATATTCTGAAGTCTCAATTTTGCTAATACATATTCTTAAGGAATTCATCAATTTTGCTTTCTAAAGTCTCAACATTATGAGCAAATAGTTACTCTAAGAGACTTTGGCATGTAAATGACACTAGCAATCATAACAACTAAATCTGAGTTGCAATGAGTAAATGGCTATAAAGCCAGAGTAAGCATACAAAATCAATATTCTACTATCATCCATAGAACAAACAATATTCTACTATCATCCCCATATCCAAGAGACAGTAAACTACACTAAATATTTATAATGTGTGCTACCATTTGTTCACGTTCTAATCAAATGTCTAACCCTAACATAGTTATATTCACCTTATACTTTGTCACTTTAGCAATCCTAGCCAACATCATTTTTAGAGGGCCCATACAAAAGCGACAGTAGGGAGTGGATCCATATTTCACCTTCAGCATGAGCAATATGAACTGGAGTTTTTGTTGTTGTCAGAGTTATATTTTGACTATGTTCAATGTCTATGAACATCAAATCATATTGCAGTGTTCAAACAAGACTTAATCGAATCCATCAATTATGACACGAAAAATAAAATCGACATCAAGAGATCGAAAAAAGCACAAAACAAAAATCGATGGATAAAAGAACTTAACAGGAATCAAAATGTTGTTTCAAAAAATTCTTCGCAAGCGCCGAGTCGACAAGCGAGTAAATCCATTTTGAAGAATCCATTCGTAATTTGAGAGCTTGAACCTCCATTCACGACGCTGTGATTCTTAAATCTTGTCATACCAACCCCAAAATCATCATATACGTTGAATGTTTCAAGTTGTGAATTGCGAGAAGAGAGAGAGAAAAACACAATTGAATTTGGCATCTCTTGTGTTTTCGGGGATGGAGATGAAAACCCAAGAATTTGAGATTAGGGCTTTTTTTCAAAAGTGAAATTGAAAAATCAAGAGCGTAAAGAAAAAGAAGAGTTGCCAGGAGGTGTTGATGGTGGTGAAGAAAGGAGGACATGATGAATTTTGCCATTTTGGGGAACTGTTGTGTTGAGGAGAGAGAGAGTGAGAGGAGGGGGGCCTGATAGTGGTAGGGTAAAAGAGACAGGGAGTGTTAGGAAAGCGGGATTTTTTTTGGGCAATGTCATTAATCTTTTCCGGATGCGTTCCAAAGAGCCGCATAAGGTTGCTAAAAAGCCGCATCTGTTTTATAATCTAATGCGGTTGTCTTGTGGACCGCATCAAATTATTCTGTCAACTTTCCCTCTTATTTTTTATCTTGATTTTCGGATGCGGTTTTACAAAAAACGCATCTGTTACTAAGTGACATATAAGGTTTTTTATATAACTAAACTTTAGAATTTAAATATAATAAATAAGTAAAGTAACTTTAAAATCAAACACCATTGTTAACTTTACTTCACACCAAACTTAAATATAAATGTATCTACTATAAAATAATAAATAGATCAATCTGTTACACAAGCTCTCCATTCCTGAATTCCCATAATGCAACATCTACACAGCTGTAGAAATCAATACACTAAAGAATCTGCTCACCAAGAATGGGTCATCACAGGATCAATAGGATAAATCCATGATCAACACATACAAATAAGACACGTAATCAGCAAAGCTGAGTACTACATAATACTAAATGAACATTCCTAATATGATACTAATAAATATAAGCAGGGATAAATAACATCAAAACAATCTACAGATAATTTTTACTAAACTAAACTTTAACAGTCTTTTTATTACATTAATGGAATAGTTATTAGACCGAGTTGTCTCATCTAAAACCAACCTTCCCTTCAGAAGACGAAATAAGGGCACGACTCCGTATTTCATAATGAACTACGATATCGAGGAACCTTTTAATAAAAATAGGAACGTTGGTCAATATAATTCCCAGAAAAAGTCATGGCACGACCACCATAAACCCCAACTCCTAATTGTCTAACTTCAGACGTGCACCAATCTAAAGATTATATACTAGCCAAGTTTCACTTTACATGATTTACCAATTATTACTTGTTATGACACCCAAACAATACATATAATATATAATCAATCATTCACAACTTTATTCCTTTTTATATTAGGATTAAATAAGTGATCATACAACTTACAATCCAAGATTAATTCCTTATTTATTTCAATCCATCTTATTTGTTGAACCTTGCCAATAACCAACTTACCTTTCAAAGATATAATTTTTCAACTTACCAAATGAGGCCCACAATCCTCATAGAGTAGTGAAAATAATAATATAAGGGAACACATGATTCAATCATGATCCAAATGATAAATATATTAATTTCCCCATATGAATTGATAAATAAAGTTCCTAACCAACATGCTATCATCAATATTCCATACAAAAATGATATTCATCTCATAATTAAATCTCATACTTAACATATTTGCACATAGGCATAAAACATGTAAAATACAATCATAATATAAATCATATATGAAGTCACAAAGTTCCTATACATGATACTATATAACTTTTCCTTCCTAAAATTATGATACTACATCAAACAATGCATAGGTATGTACGTACCTTGTGTAGACAAAATGAAAGGCCATTTTAACAACATTAGAAGTCACCTACGGTGAAATCTCTGCCTAAAACAACCAATAGAATTTATAATCAATACTCCAACTAAATTCCAGCAACTTTAAAAGTACTTTAAATTCCGTTTAAAAAATATTTAAAAGTTGATTTTATTTGTAAAACTTTAACTCTTATTCCCTAGCATAGTAGTACTATACTAGTCATGAAAACCCATAAGACTCCAATTAATAACCTTTCTAAAATTCCAAGAACTTATAAATTATTGAAACTCCCTTTAAACATACTTAAACATGGTTAAATTCAAAAGTTAAACCACACTAGTAGAAAAATGATAATTTGCGTCGTATGCATGAAGAAGTGGCGCAAATCGCCAAAAGCAGAGGATTTGCGTCGGATTATAATCAACGTGCGACGCAAATTTTCCGACAGCAAATAAATGGCAGGAGGATTTACGTCGCGTGGCCCTAGACATCCGACGCACATGAGTAAAGCATATTTGCGTCGAACGCGCCTATTGTGCGATGCAAATACTTGTATCACGCTATTTGCATCGGACATAGAGGCCCATAAGTCGCAAATGAGTTGGGCCAATAAGAATTAAATAACCAACAAAAAACTATAAAGTGCATCGGATGAGCCTCTATGTGCGACGCAGATGACCTTATAATATTTAAAACCCACTTTCTCCTATTTCTCTTTAACTTCTCTAACCTAGATCTCTCATTCTCAGTCACCGGTTCATCCCCATCTTTCTCTCATCTCTCATTTCTCATCTTCATCTCTTTCTTTCATGCATCTTCATCTCTTTCTCTCACCTGTGAAATCTTCATCTCAAACAACAAACTTTGTGAATCTCCTTCATTCTCTCTCTGTCGCGCTTTGGTGAAGTTTTCGAAAAGCATGAAATGTTCTGGATTTGAATCAAGTCGGTTATGGGTCGACCATTTGGACCCACATTCTTCATTTCACACACCAACGTTAACGCAGATGGTTGTGCGTACGGTGCTCCGTCGCTACCGCTTACATTGACGCAATTTGCACTTCCTCTGTTTCGTTTCCTTATTTGTGTTTTAGATATGTTTTTAATTGGCTTTTGGTTTTCAGAGTAATTATTTCTATTTCTATTTCCGAGAAGAATTGTTTTGGTTGTTTGATGGATATGAAATGAGAAAAATGGCTTCGATTGGAAATCCGAATCAACAACAGCAATAGCAACAACAAGGTCTTGATTGAATAAGTTGTTTAAACCCGCAAATTTAGCATCACCTCCATTAGCTCAAACACCACAAAACCCTAGCAATTAAGGTCCGTTTCATCTCTCCTTATTTTTTTATTTTTCAATTTATTTAATTTGAGTTTCATGACTAATTTGGGAGCGATTTCGATGAAAAGGAAGATTATTTATTCAATTCATTTTATTTTGTTTCACTTTTTTCCATCCCTGTTCTTAAGATCTAAATTACTAGCTCTATTGTTCCATCTTCATCAATGAAGGTTTAGCATCCAATTTTTCAGATTTTCCTCATTCAAATTCTTGTTAATTTGAGCCAGAAATTACATTATTTGTTGCGTAATTTATCAATATTTTTTATTCCATTATTGGTATTCCAATATTTCAGAAGATACAGTGAATCTCATGGCGCATTGATTGAAGATCGAGATCCTCCAAAGCTTAACTTCCAACGTAATTTTTATTTTTATTTTTAGGTTATTGAACAATTGCACTCTTGCTGATTTCTTTATTTTTGATTTTCTGTAATTTATGTATTTTTTTGTAATTGGGGTTTGTAAAAATACCAACTTCTATTGTAGAAATTCAATATCGTTCGCTATAAATTATTTGTTGTATTTCATTGTTTTGGTTTTTATTGTTGTGGGTTGTGCTAGTCTGATAGTTCATGAAATAGTTTTTTGATGAAAAGCAGTAATTTGCGTCGGATGTTGAGACATGTCCGACGCAAATCACTTCTTAATGTGAAAAACAAGGCGTAATGTCTGGCATCATGAGGTGTGACATCTGCATCGGATAGGTCCCAACCTCCGACGCAGATGGATTAATCTTGACCCTGATGGAATGGTGGCATGTGCGTCGAACATCCCTAAACATCCTACACAAATGGTATATTAATTGCGTCGCATCCATGTCCGACGCAGATCCTACTTGGGTTATTTGCATCGAGGCCTGTGGCGTTGGACCCAGATCCGACGCAAATGATGGTCTGGGATCCGACGCAAATCATGGTTTTTGTACTAGTGCCAATTTCATAGTTTATAACATGCTACTATGATTTTTCAATCTTTAACACCCTAAAAATCCATGCTTTGATAATTAAAAATCCAATTTAAACATGATAATCAAATATGAATTTTTATTCTTTCGATACATAATTTATATAACATAAATTCATCATTAAAAAAGTAAATTAAAGCTTTTAATCATAATTAGTACTAAAACAAATCATAAATATATAATCTTTAATTAAAACTTGTAGAAGAAGGAAAAGAAATCAAACCAACACACGAAAAGAGAGGAAGAGAGGATCATCGGACAAGGCCACGACAGTGGCGACAGCGGCAACAGCCGGAAGGTCGACGGTGGTGGTGGTGGTGTTTCTTGTAGAGGAAGAAAGTGTTTCTTGAAGAAGAAGAAAGAAAGAAGAATAGTGAAAAAATCACGTGGAAGGGAACAAAGAGAATTTTTTTTCGATAAAATATTTGGGCTTAATGATATTTATAGGCAAACTTTCCTTTTGGGCTTAGGAAAATATAATTGGATCCTAATTAGGATAGGATAATGAATAGGATTGATGAATAAACTCCTAACAGTACTAGAAGTTTCTTTTCTTAGTCCAATTAGTATTTGGATTCCTCAAGCCCATTTGAAATCATTTTTGATTCAAACCCAATTAGTATTTCATTTATTTTTCAAAGCAGGCCTTAACAAAATATTTTAACTTCCTTAAATCTTTAGCATAATTCCTTTGACTTTCAAAATAGTCAACCTTTTAAATAAATAAATAAATTATTTTAAACTAAATTATATTTAATATATATATATATATATATATATATACTAAAATTTATTTATAAAATTTATAAATTTACGCGGGATTACACAGGGTATGGAGGTCAGGGTAGACAGGGTAGATCTTCAACAGGAGCAAATTCTAGCAACTTTCAAGAGAGGAATAGCTGATGTGAGAGAGAAGATTGACGTTGTTGTCTCTTCTGTCTCTATTCGCCCTGAACCCTAATTCCCTTTCATTCCATTCAATTTGTTCGAACAATGATCTTTTTTTTATCTCTCTTTTATCTCTTCCTATATCTTTTCTATTTTTCATCTTATTGTTTTCTTTGCTTCCTTCCTTCATTTTTCTTGAACTCATCTTGTGCATAACTCATGTCTTAGTGCATTTATCTTGCTTATGTCCGCTCATTAAAATGTCTGGATGGCGAGTATTATTAGATAAAATTTTTGAGCTCCTTTTCATTGATATTGTTAGTATTTGATGCACTCTTAGCATACATCTAGTTTCTTAGCTATTTTTGATGATGACAAAAGGGGGAAGTAGAGTGGCACATATAAAAGGATTCTAGTCTCCTTAGTTTATGTAGTGATGCTTTTTTATTTTTCTTTTCTTCTCTTGTTTTCAAAAACTAATTTATATTTAGTATTCGATAGATAGTTATAGATAGTTCTAGGTTTTATTTTGTCTTAGCAATCTTAGCTCTAATTCTTTTGCTTTACTTTATTTCCTTTTGTTATTTTTTATTGATTTTATATTTTTATATGGCTTATATTTGACATCATCAAAAAGGGAAAATATTATTGTATTCCATGTTTTGATGATGCCAAATAATTAGGTCTTCTATAGTTTTATTTTGAAAGAATATAAAATCACAAAAATATTGTTTTGTTAACTGTTATATATCTTGTAGATAAAGTTTAATAGATTAATCTAGTCAAGATAGTATACACTTTGAATTTTAGTACATGATATGTTTTATAAAATCTATTAACTTAGAATCTTTGAGTAAAAAATTCTTAAGTTATTGGAGATATTTTTGTTGTTATTATTGTGCGAAATAAGTTGGAGTAAGCGTGGCAAAAAAATTGGAACTAACCGCTTTAAGTTCTCTAACTACCTAAGTCCATCTGTTGTATTTGCGCCCACTAATGGATAATGGAATCTGTTTGTTACCGTTGCAATGATCATGGAGAATGTCCAGCGTAAATGAGCCATGATTCCCATAACTCAGGAAGCGCACAATATGGAGAACGTGGACTGAAGAAAAAGTGCAACAACTATTTAAAGAGGAAGAATTGCTTGAAGAAAATTAACGACTTTCTAAAGTTTATCTTTAATATTCTTTAATTTTCTTCTTCTCCGACAATACATATCATTGTAATATTCTTAGTATTTTAGTGAGAGAAAAGTTCAGAATAACCTTGTAATCAAGTGAGAGAAAGAAAGAGAGAAAAAGAGAAGACTTCGAGTGAAGTCAAGTGAGTGTCATCAGTTCAAAGGAAACTAAGTGACTGGGAATAATTTCCTAGAGGAACATAGAAGGGTCCAGTAATAGGTTTTAAAGGGAGTCCTTTATTGGCATATTATAATAAAGAGTGTATCGAGTCAAAATCCCTTGGGGTCAAGGTTTTTCTACCTATTAGTCATAGGAAGTTTTCCTTGTAGGTTGAATCTTGTGTGCTATATTCCGCAATTAAAATCGAAAATTTCCCCTCATCTACAATTGACCCCTCCCCCCTTGTAGTTTGTCTAGTATTCATACTAGAATAACATAGAGAATTCACATAAAGAACAACTAAATAAATTTCATAAAATAGAGTATGCATCTCATATATCTTCATATTACTCTTCGTTTGCTTTGTAAGAAAGCGTGAGTTAAGAGAAATCGTTTGTATTGAATGTCTAACAAATGGGTTAGAGATTGGGTAGCGTTTCTGAGTTCAATTGCGAGTGCTTGTGAGTTCAAGTGCAAAATAGCACACTGGAGTTAGTGTAGGGTGTGTTGTTTCTCTAAACTGAGAAAAAACAGGAAAGTGTGAATGTATTCTTGTTTCTCAGAGTTAATGAATAAGAAAACTAGCATAGGAGAACGTAGGCCCTTGTTTGGTTAAACCTCATTAAGTTTGGTGTGTTCATTATTACTTTCCGGCTTAAGTGTTTCCGTTTCCAAGAAGCAACACAACTGGTTCCCCATTAAATCGACAAAATTTAAATCTGTTACTAGATCGGTTGCTCAATTTACTCCCCCCTCCTGAGTACCTAATAAACCTTCATTGGTATCAGATTGGGTTCTTCTTAATAGGGTAACACCTAAAGAATTAGATCATTAGTACTTAAGAAATGAATGTTATGAGATTCGACCACAAGACTCCTAAAGTCAATGGGCAAACTATGTTTGGTGGAACAATAGATTGAAGAACATCATCATTAGCATTGAATATGAATGTTGGCTAGTTGTCAGACCATTAGAGATCACTAAGGAGGCTAATGATTCCTTAGTAACAAAGAAGTAAAGCGAATACACTTTTACTGATTACAAGAAATTGGAGAAGAATGCCAAAGCCATGTCCATATTGCAACAGGTTATTGGGGAGAATGAGAAAAACATAATCTCTGCTCTGATCTCCGCCAAAGCGATATGGAATACACTCTAACTTACGTATGATCGAACCAACGAGGTAAAAAGGTCTAAAACCGATTTACTGATGTATGAATACAAAGCTTTTAATATGAATATATATGAAAAAAAAAAAAGATTGCTTTCGTAGATTTATGACTATAGTAAATGATTTAAAATCTCTTGGTAAAAAGTTTTTCTGACGAAGATTGGGTTAGAAAAATGTTGAGAAGTTTAATAGATGTAGAGACGACTAAGGTAACAACTATCTATGAAGTAAAAGATCTCACAGATATGGAACATCAAATGGGCTTCCTTAGCTTATGACTTATGAGATGCTGGTAGAGTCTAAGAGTGACAATGGACCAGTCACATGTGTTCCTTGAAGGGAACAGTTCAAGAAGAAGATGATATAGCCATGATGGCTAAGCATTTTGAGAGGCATTTGAGATATCAACGTAAGAATTTCAATGGTAAGAACTTTAAGAAGACTATCCCTTCTAATGTAGGTTGCTTTAAATGTAGAGATTTTGGTCATATGATTCGTGATTGTCCAAAGTTGAAGACTAACCTTTCCATCTATTTTGTCATGGTATCAAAACTAAATCGGATCTTGGAGTCGTTTACAAAATTTCTTCCTTGCCGGTTGTTAAATAAATTAAACCCACTGACAGGATTCACGAGCCTTTATGTAGAACCATACGTTTTTTATTATAATCCCTTTTCAATGATATAGTTTACGCTATCGGAAACTGGTGACTATGGTGTACAATACTTTTTGATGTTGCAACAAATTTAGTTTGTTCCACCGTTGCAAACAAAAAAAAAGGAACTTTAGCTTCAGTCATATCTTATTGCTAATGCGTGAACTCCAACAATTTTTGTTGGATGATATTGGAACTTTTAGAGAAGAAGGAAATATATACGGGTCTTGAGGTCTACTCAATTTTTTTTTTTTTTTTAAAAAAAAAGAATCGGCTCTCCTTGTGTTGTGAGACAGGGATTATCACCTTGTGATATGAGACAAGTTTTGGTTCTGCTTATGCCATTAGATAGAGTTTAATGTGTTGTGAATGTTGTTTTTGCTCAGAAAAAAAAGAATCGGCTCTCCTTGTGTTGTGAGAGCTAGACTTTCCTCAAGAAAACTCAATATCTAATGTGAGCATCATATGCTCAAGAAAAAACATAAACATTGCGGGTTCCAAGAAAATGATGTTCTTGTTTTGTTAAAATATTTGGGGTGTTCGTAAAGAATGATTTGCATCAAGAAGAAAAAAAATTGGTGGATTCGAAAATAATGACGTTCCTAACAATATATTTGTTTAATTTGATTTTACTTAATTTATTTGGATGTCCAATCGTAACATTCGTGTTACTATCATCGTGATTGAGTGGGGGTGTTTGAATAGATTTAGGATCTATCTACCTAGAAGAGTTTACCTAGATATATATCTAGAAATGTTTATTTAGAGATAGTATTTATTAGTATTATATTTAGTTTAGGATATATCTTTCTAATTCTACCTAAGTTAGGTTTGATATGATATACTATAAATACCTTTTGGGTTAGTAATAATTTCTGCTTTTTTCCATCCATCTACTTTGTCAAACTTTCTACTTTATGATAGAGATTACAAGTTTACTTTTTGATAAAAGATTGTCTTTCTATATTTTTGTTTGATCAAAAAGTTTTTCTAGACAAAAAAGTTAACCTTGTTTTAAAAAAAAAATCATTGTTAATTAGTTAGCAACATACTAGTACACCACTAACTATTATTCTTGAAGGAGAACATACCAATGATCAAGAAATAAGATAAAGTGTGTAATCTTAAAAAATCCACTTAACAATGAATAAAAATAAGATTATGGATTGATTGGGATGAAAAAATTTCATAGGGTGAGTGAAATCATGAATAACATTGTGGGATGAGTGATTCCAAATGTCACTTTTTGACTGGGTTTTATAATATAGTTCTTGTTGTAAAATTTTCAATAAAAAATACAAAGTGAAAAAAAAAACCAATGGCTCTAATTTTCCGAGCTCTATAAATATAGACCAATTTTGCTATATTCTGGACATTTTTTTTCCAGATATTTTCTAATTTTCTTTAATTTTGCTTATTATATACTTCCTCCGTTTCACAATGATTAAACATAGAAAAAATACACGCATACCAAGGAATGTACAGAAAGAAAGTTGGGACCACAATAAAGTAGAGTGATGAAACAAATAGTTTGTGATTTACTCTTACACAATAAAGTAGAGTGATGAAACAAATAGTTTGTGATTTCCTCTTACTTTTTGGTGGCATATTAGAGTGATATTTGTTTTTACTATTTAGAGCTTTATTTCACTTATTGTGAATATGCAAATAAGCGAAGTGTTTCACTTATTGTGAAACGGAGAAAGTGTGAAATATCATCTATTTTTACACTTCAAAAAAATAAAAGTAAAGAGTACTCCCTCCGTTTCCTAAAGATCTTCCCTCTTTTCGTTTAAGTGCGTTTCCAAAAGATCTTCCCTCTTTTACTTTATTCTTTATTTGGAATTTTATTTCCTTTTTAACCTCTCATGTCCGTATCATATAGTCCATCATTACATTATTAATTCAATTTTATTCCCTTTCTCTCTCCTACTTTAACATCTTTTTATTTGTTTATTTATTTTAACCCCTTTCTCTCTCCTACTTTACCCACCCCATACCCCAATAGATCCTCCTTGGTATCTGTAGGAACAGTAACAAAAAAGATCTTTAGGAAACGGAGGGAGTAAGAAAGAAAAGTAAATGAATGAAATCAAAAAATAAAATAGAGAGGAAAGAGTAGTTGGAATGATTTTTTTGTCATTTATAATTAAGAGGATCGGTAGGAAAAAATTGTATGTAATTTTTTTGGGAGATAAAAAAAAATGGGACAATCTTTAATTCTTTATTTAAATGATGAATAATAGTGCTCTTAAAATTTTATGGAAAATGATATATGTAGCCCTTAGGGCTATGTATAAGGTGCTTAAAATGGAAATAAAATATTGAATCAAACATTTATTACCTCAATTGATGTGAAAATGTGTTTTGAATTTTTAAACTGTTTCTATTTCAAAAAATGTATTTAATGCTTATATGTAGCCTTTAACATTACCCAAATTTTATAACCGCCCAAAAAAAAAAAGTTACTGATAGAGTGGTAGTGGCATTTTACCCCGTAGGGGAACCCTTTTCAAATTTGTCTGTGTTTTACATATATCTGGCTACTGTCAAACTACCCTACGCTCTCTACACAACTATGACTTGTCGTGTCGCATACGGCTCAATTCAATTGAAAGCCTCCATCGCACGTGTGCTTTATTACCATTTCTCTCTACCACTTTTACTCATGCATAATGCATTAATGAATTAATAGGATTATCATTTTTGTTTTCTTTTTCTTCTGGTACATGACTAGAGTTATTTCTCTGTCTTCAGTGTTTACTCATTTGCTTTTGATTAATTGAAAACGTCATTAACCATACTCTCAAAGGCGTCAACTAATCAGAAGAAGATATTCCTTTTTTTTCTGGCTCAGAATCTACTTTTACTTTTTCATATTAAAGACTTCCTCGAAGATTGTAGAGTACCGTGACATAAAAATTCAATAAAATCTTTCTCTTTAATTAAAAAAAAAAAAAGAAAAAAACTCAAATGAACCCGGTGTATACTAATTTAGTGTACACCGCCACACCGAGTTGGTAAAATATTTACTTCATATAGTGAATTCTACAGAGATATAGTTAACTTATATACCATATAGTATATTTTATTAATGAAAAAACATAATGTGAAATTATATGCAATATAATAGAGGAATTAACTAAAATATTTTAACATACACGAAGTTCTAAGTTACGTAGTATATATAGCATGACATGTGTTCTAACATATGGAATGATTTAGTTTCTCCATGATATAGTTAGTGTCTAAATGGTATAGTGAGTTTCTGCTTGATATAGTGTATGTTTGAATGATATAGTGAGTTTCTGCATGATATAATGTGTATCTGAATGATATAGGCTATGTTTAGTTCACTTGAAATTTTCTGATCTGAACTTATCTGATCTGATCTGAACTTATCTGATCTGATCTGATATGCTCTGATCTGATCTGAACTGATCTGATCTGATCTCATCTGATCTGATCTGATTACAAGATCTTATCTTTTAGATTTTTCTCAATATATAAGAAAAAATATAGTCATGTAGGGTCTTGTTTGATTCATCTCAATGAGTACTTTATTAATAATCAATTATTATAATTTTTACTAATATGTAATGAAAGATATTTAATAGTATAATGATTTTTAAATATAAGCATGATCTGATCTGATCTGAACTTATTTTTTCTGATCTGATTAGCTCTGAAATAAGCAAAAATAAGGTGAACTGAACATAGCCATAGTGAGTTTATGTATGATATTGTGTGTGTTTGAATGATATAGTAAGTGTGTCTGAATAATATAATGGGTTTTTGGATGATATAGTGTGGGTGTGAATGATATAGTGGATTTCTACATAATATAGTGGGTTTCGCATAATATAGTGGATTGTTTAGTAATGATATGTTGTTTTGCCTGGTGCACACTAATGTTAACGTGAATCGGGTCCACACAAGTCAGATTGCTCTTTAATTAATTTATCGATATTTTTTGTAAGATATCGCTTTTGATTCTATTTTTAGAATGGACTCACTAACTTTCCATGACACACAAATTTACCTTTAATATAAATTAATCTTTTTTCTTTCTTTCTATTTATCACAAAACTATTTCTCCTAAAATTTTATACAAAATAAACGGGTAAACTAATAAAAATTGGAGGAAGTATATTGTTACATAAACATTATCAATATTATAGTATCCAAATTTTTAACATCTTTCACTAGGGGAAAAAAAAGGAAGGATTGCGCAGGAAGGGATGCGCTTTTTCTAAAAGCGCAGCCCTACTAGTGAAGGGCTGCGCTTTTGGAAAAAGCGCAGCCCTTCTGTATGTAAGAAGGGTTGCGCTTTTTCTAAAAGCGCAACCCTACTTAGTGAAGGGCTACGCTTTTTAAAAAAAAGCGCAGCCCTTCTTAAAAAAATTTGAAATAAAAAACTTGCGGGCTTCAATTATTAAGCGGGCTTCGTCAAATGATTTGCACGAATCATGCCGACGGAGCCCGATTGCCTATTGTGATACCTTTTCGGAAGCGGAACGGGCCAACGAGTCAAACTCACGGCTAATCCGTGATGTTTAGGCTTTTTAAGCCATCCGAGTTCGTTTAAGGCTCCAAATAGGCATTTTAAGTTTTTCTGAATTTTTTTTTCCTTAATTATGTATTAGGGTTTTATTTTATGTATTTAAACATTATTAGGTTAATGTTTGGAGGTAGTTCTTGCATTTTCAGATTTATAATTTCTTAATCTTTGTTTTGATTAATGTTCTTGTATTTTTCAGATCTATAATTTCTTCTCTTCTGTATATTAGTTTTTGTTCCTTTTCGTTTCTTTTTTTTTTGTTTTGGGTTTAATTGCATTGTAGATCTATAATTTCTTCTCTTCTGTATATTTGGGTGTAGTTGCATTGTAGATCTATAATTTCTTCTCATCTGTATATTTGGGTTTAGTTGCATTGTAGATCTGTAATTTCTTCTCTTCTGGATTTGGATGGTTTACTATAAAGTTTAATGCAAATGTTAAAATTCAGAAAATGTAAGATTAATAGTAAAAAAATGTCGAACAAAAATTATTATTTTTTATTATTTTTTTTTGGTAGGAAGAGCTGCGCTTTTTAGGTAAAAGCGCAGCCCTTCTAGCTTAGAAGGGCTGCTCTTTTACCTAAAAAGCGCAGCCCTTCAAAGAGTGAAGGGCTGCGCTTTTCTAGCGCAGCCCTACTTAAAAAGTGAAGGGCTGCTATTGAAAGGGTTGCTGTAAAAAAAGCGCAGCCCTACAGGTCTTTTTCAGCGCAGCCCTACAGGCCTTTTTCAGCGCAATCCTTCTTCATTTTTCCACTAGTGTTTTCAAAACTAATGTTTTAGCTTAGCCAATGCATTGCAGCGTTTAGATATGGCGAATCAAGTCAAACGTTTCTAATATATATTGGTATCACGTGCCAAATCTAAGGATTATCCTTTTTAAAACTCAATAATGCTCACCACTCACCAACTTACTATGATTCTATGAGATGTAAGAGAAGAGGCGTAATTCCTTGTTTTCTGGTGATTAAGTTTTACTAATATTAAGTTTTATAAATTAGAGTGGATGTCAATAAGTTCAGTTGGTTTAAATTATAAGTGGTTATAAAAAACAAAAGACATACTAGTTTTATTAGAGTGGACTTGAAATTGTACCGCATCCTGCAGATGAGGATGTTTTTAAGCAAAAAATAAAAAGAGTAAGATCAATTTTTTAGTAATGGACCTTTTCAAGCCTAAACTTAAGCCTGAACATTGCATCAGATGCAAATCTTAACTTTAGATCGACCTGCATACTATTTCTTGCCTATTTGACATTATTGATTGTTTGTTTGCTATGTTCGACGTGATTTCCCTTCGCATTCCCCTCGAATTAGGCTAGAAACATTAAAAAATGACACCAATTAACTGTTGAAATTATACAAAGAAATCGCTCTGTGAAGGCCATGTGCCAAACGCACAATTCTTACATTACACGCAAAGAATGTGCACCTAGCGCATCACGTTGCATGGCACACAAGCCCTTTGTGTATGACACAAGCTATACATCGTCTTCACGGTTCAATTTCGATGGTTTATTCATCGATTTTCAAACTGTCTTTACATTATCACTCATGATCGCTTTTAGGTCATCTTTTCAAACAGAAGTCACCTAATTCAAGGATAAAATTTGATATTTTCCATGCATATCATCTAAAATTGAGCCAATCTTTAAAATTTCATCTATATTAGTGGTCATGATAGAGTTTGATTCGTCATGCATCTCAGTCCACCTCATCTTATCCCTTCTTATCATAACTAACTTTTGAAGCTGAGATTATTTTGATAAACAGAATTTATTAACATACTAATAAGTACTTAAGCAATTGCGTATTATAGGAATAATAAAACTGTGAATATTCCCTGTATGAAGTTTGTATGTGTAGACGTGTTTTTATTTCGCCTACGGGGGGATGAGCGCGCATTTCACTACGTCATTGTAAAGGTTTTTATTGAAAATATTTTGAAGTCGCCAACAACTCTTTAAAACAAGACTCATAAACATAATTATATATTGGGAAATCGCAGGGACAAATTAGGGAGCTATCCAATGTAGATTTTCCCGTCCCGACTCCAAAGATTGTGTTTGAGTGTCAGAATACGAACATGGTCAGTGGCCCATTGCTCGCCTCTACTTAATATCGATTTATGTCAATTTTTATGCAAAAGAATAACAAAATAATGTTTTCATGAACCCAAAAAAAAATAGTGTAGGTTGGTTTACAAAACACATAACAGACTATAATGGTAATTTACTAAGCAATCAATATTACAGGGAACCTAACATGTTTTTCATACTATCTGATTAATATTAGAATAGCTCTTTGGGTCTTTGATTAGAAAAAAAACATGTGGGGTGATGAAAACATTAAATCATATAATCATAACAGAATGCATGTATATGTACAATACATGAATTAAAAGAGAAAAAAGGATGAACAAAGAACAATTTTTTTTTATCAAAGATCTACATCATGAAATAAATAGTTCGTAACTTCAATATCAAGATAGAGAATTTATTCAAGGGCCCTCCGAATTATACCGAGGCTTAGTCTGACAGATTGACAACCTTCAGGACGAGCAATCGTAAAGCCTTCAGATCGAAACGTGTGTATGTGAATGTCTGAATGTGTTTGTTTGTATGTATTTGTAGATTTCAAAAGTATGAAAATATGAGTTTTGTAAGAGGTTTTGTAGAGTGTTTCTATAAAGTGTATATTCGTAATGTGTAAGTGTGCAAGTCATATGAAAAACCCGTGTAAAACAGTGGGAAATCAAGGCTTATTTATAGAAAAACAGAATCTGCACATCAGACTCAGATGTGTTAGGCTAACATTAGTGCGCCTGATGCAACACGCCTAATCATCTGCGTACACGTGGCATACACTTTAAAAAAGATTGAAAAAAAATAAAATTGCACAGATGAGTGCGCCAAGCGCACGATTCTTTGTGACATATAGTGCCACGTATCAGTCGCACATTGGTGTGCCTGAGATAGTTGCAAAATGGTGTGCTTAGCGCACGATAAAATGCCTTGCTTTCTGACACTTTTTGCGGCTTTTTTTTTTAAAACGCGTTTTAATGATTTTCTTTTATCTTTTATCCTTTGAAAATATTTTTTATTAAAATAAAACAATTAATTATCATGAATAATTAATTATTGGACAATTTAAAATAATTGCGTCGAAAATGCAATTAATTATCATGAATAATTTATTGGGCTTTAAAATAGGACTTTAACACTTTAGAAATAGTTTCGGAATGGGTTTTCCAACTTCTCCCCCCTTGGGTTGGACCAATTAAGATCATAGTATGTTTTATCATCGGATCCTTAAATGGGAAGATACGATTATGTGTCTACAGAAGCCCCCACTTTAACCGAGGTTCTGGAAACTCGAGTCAAAGTATACGGTGTTGGGACGGATAAAGATTCTAAACGCCATGCAGTTTTCATGCGATTTTTCGTCCATATCAGTTTCCTTTTTCCTCGATTTAACCTCCTTTTCTATCTACCTTCTTTTTAGCAAATATGTATATGCATCCCCTTCCCCAACTCTTCCATTTGATCTTTAATGTGTAGGAACTCAAGCATTTATTACAAGCTTAGAGGGGCGCAAAAAGGGAAGCAAGCTAGAAGGAGACACGTTCAGAGCCCGCTCGAGCTCCCAGCAGCCAGCCCGGACCAGGAATCTTGTCCAAGCTACCAGCAGCCCGCCCGGGCGCTTCATTGAGACAACATTCTGCCTCCTCTAGGAATTTCAGTGCACGCTCGGGATTGCAGCGCGAGCCCACCTACCCTGCACCTCCTGGGCCACCTCGTAGCGTGCCCGACATCCTCTCCCTCACCCGCCCGGGCAACTGGACATTGGGCATTTTTCCGGATTTCTTTTCTTTTACGACTTTTGTAATTAGAGGGGGTATAAATAATCTACCCTATTTTGGAAAAGGATCCAAGATTTTGAGAATCCTAATCTTACTTACAACTGTAGGAGAGAGAAAACATTGCTCAAGAGGTGTAATTTGGAGATTGAAAATCGATGAAAAAGTGACAATTTCTTTGAAGTTTCTTATTTGCTTAGTAATCCTCTCAATCCTTTAATTCTTTCTCATTGTTTTTATGCATTTCTACTTTGTTAGTTTCATAGCAAGTCGAGCGAATCAAGCCCAGCCCAGCAGCGTCTTAGGCCCACCCGATTTGTGCCGAGCCATCCCGGGATCCACAGCCCGTTCGAGCGCATACCAATCCCGCCCAGGCTCGCGACGAGTCAAGGCACTGCTTCCTCGCAAGCTGCAGCCATGACCTGAGGAAATAGCTCCCCGAGTTGCGCCCATCTTACGCGAGCTTCTGAATTAGCCTGCCCAAGCAGAGGCCCAGCCTGCTCAGGCTCTTTTTGATAGAGCTTTATGCCCATTTCACCGAACAACGCTTCTCGCCCATTGATGATTCATGGGTCCGAGTATCCTGCACCGTCTGGGCCTTGCCTAGCCTGCCCGGATTGTTGTTGTTTGCAAAAAAAAAAATAGGCTCGTTTTATTTTAAAACCCTATAATTAGGAGGATAAATGCCCTCTTTGGACCATTTTGAAGAGAATCTAGATTATTAGAACTCTAATCTTACTTACTATTTAGGAGAGAGAAAACTTGAATGAAGAGGTGTAATTTCGATATTGAAAATCAATGAAAAAGTGACAATTTCTTTGAAGTTTCTTGTTTCCTTAGTAATCCTCTCAATCCTTTATTACTTTCTGATTGTTTTTATGCATTTTTACTTTATTAGTTTCATGTTTTCATTGTTTAATCTGCATGCTTAATAGTTAATCTAGATTAAAGTTTTCATCTTTTCCTAGTTTCTTCTTTTTTGTTCGCTAAGTCTTGATTTTTGGGTTTTGCTATTTTTAGATTGGTGATTTAATGCTAGTTTTTTTCCACGTCGAAGCCCGGCACTTAACGTGAACAAAATCTGAAAATTTCAAGCCCGATCCGCCACTACAAACTTGGGCCCAGATCGTCAATTCCTCAAACCCGTAGGCCAAGCTCGTGAAAAAGCATACCCGGCCATGCCCAGGTCTACCTGGAAGGAAGTATAAAAAGTAAGTGCAAAAATTTAATAATCTATATATATATATATATATATAAACCTAGAAAAAATTGCTGAGTTGTCATCTATTTAAGCAATCAATGTCATTTGTCATCAACACTCATTGCCTCCCATCACTTCACTTCCATGTGTCAAAGGTTCCTTAGCCCAAGCTGATGTGTCGCCTCCTGTTGCCTTCCATCTAATTTGCCTTACAAGTAGCTCTTTGCTTTTATATAAACATTATATTTTAGGAAACTTTATAAAACATTTCTTGATGTATATATATCCTGATCAAATGCAATCAATTAAGATCGATTATATTGGCAAACTTCTTTGGTATAAAAAACGCTCATATACACATGTTACTTCCTTTCTCTCACAAATCTCCCACAAAATTCATTACTCATATCTCTTTATATTAGTTTGTAGTGAAACCCAAAATTTCATGTTCGATTATTTTCAACTCATCATTTTCGTTATATTTTGAATTATCTTTCATCATTTCTTTCTATTCTATTATAATGTTAATGGAGATTCAGCACCACACAGAACAACGTAGAGGAGAGATTATGTGAGGCAGCAGGAACTTAAAAACCAAAAAAGACATTTGCGGTTCCTCTCATTGTGGAGTTTCTAAAACCTTTGAAAGGTAGTAATGGAGTTTTAGTTGAGCAATGATTTAATATTTGATGGGTGATTCTTGATTTCAAAAGAGAAAAACGTTAACACCATCATTTGCTAAAAAAAAGAAAAAAGAAAAAAGAAAATGAGGGGAACAGGGGAGATGAAGACGAGTGGAAGAGGAGGAGGATTTGGGATTCTTTTTGGGTTTGGTGATCTTATGGAAAATGATGATCAAGGTCTCTGATCTTATTTGATGGAGCATGATTTCTTGACAGCAAGATCTTAATATGTCACAACTCATGACTCATGTGTAGATAGATCCACGACAGAAAGAATAAAAAAATTGAATAGGTTTCTTTTTCTTTTTTTTTCCTAATTGGGGCAAAATTATATGTAATAAATTCATTTTAGATCAATAAAGTATATTTTGATTATGTTCCTCATAAGATGTAATTGTCTTTATATTTTTAAGTAAGTTTTACACTAAGTTCTTCTATTTTGATTATATTATTTTGTTTGGCATGGGATATTATAAGGTTTTCAAGCTTTCTTTTAGTTTTTAATGCTATCAAATATCTTATAGTTTGTCTCAAAATATGACTTTAGTGTGTTTTTATTAAATTTTAGGGAAGGTTTCAGTTTCGAATTTGCTCAACTCATTTAGATTGTTTATGAATAAGGATATTCTAGAACATAACACATTCAAAGAGATGTTTTTGTTTATGTATCTATAAAAAAAAATTAAATTTAAAGATACACTACTATCTATATCTATCTATCTATATCTATATATAAAGCTAAGTTTATTATGCCTACCTGTCAAGCTAATATACATTATGCCAAATATCGTCTTCTCATGTGGCTTCAAAATTAAACTGCCACGTGTAGATTGATAAAAAGCTAATGCTTATGTGTTGATTGCATACCACTCTAACGTGATATGATTACTAAACTATGAAGTCTAATAATCAGTTTATGAACACCAAAACTTTCGAACCAAACTCAAAGAACTCGAACAAGGGATATGAATTTAGTCAAGAACACTCCTGAACCTTGATTAAAGACTCTAAACACTCTTAAAATCACTCCTGAAATTAAGATGTTTAACACTAAGTATTCAACACTCCTGAAGAATAATTAATGGTTTCAATTGTAAGCACTAAGCACACAATCAAGAAGAAGAATTAACTCTAAAATCTGTAAGTTTATTGATGAATTTCGGCCCTTATATATAGGCTACAACTATTCTACTTCAACTAGGAAAACATAAAGAAAGTTATCCTACTCCTACTCTGATTTAGACTCCTAATAGCTCTAAAGATAACATGTACAAGTCACATGTTTATCTTTTTAACAACTTTACTACTTAATTATAAAACAATAAAGATAAACATAGCAATCCTAATTCAACTAGGATTCTATGTAGCAAGCAAGGAGTAATCCTAATTAGAGTAGGACTCCTCTTCACTTCCCTTCCACACGCCAAAGCTAATCCTAATTAGATTAGGATTCTTCTTTGCCTCCTTTCCACACGCCTATACTAATCCTAATTAGATTAGGATTCCTCTTCATCTAGCTTCCATGTTAGCACACAAGCTAAGCTTGATTTTTGTTCTTGACTTGGAACCCTAAAGTCTCCATGTCAAGTCAATAGGCTCATGGTTGACCAATGCCTTTGCATCCATATCATTCTCCCCCTCCACAAAAGAATTTGCCCTCAAATTCTCATCATCATAGTAAGGAGATAGATCACCCACATTGAAAGTAGCACTTACACTTCCATACTCATCTGGTAAATCAATCTTGTAAGCACTATCTCCAATGACTCCAACCACCTCAAATGGTCCATCAGCTCGAGGCATTAGCTTGTTTTTCCTTTTGCTAGGAAACCTTTCCTTCCTTAAGTGTATCCATACAAGATCACCAACCTTGAAGCTAGGTTGTTTGCGCCCCTTGTTTGCTCTAGTCTTGTATTGGATGTTCATCTTTTCAATCCTTGTTTAACTTGCTCACAAGTTTTGTTGAATGCTTCCAATCTCTTCTTTGCATCCATTGTATCTCATGTTTAGGAATGCAACAAAATCAATAGGAAGTAAAGGATTAATACCATACACTACCTCAAATGGTGAATGAGAAGTAGTAGAAGAATGTGCCCTATTATAAGCAAATTCAGCATGAGCAAGCTTGATATCCCAATCCTTTTGAGTCTTACTCACCAATCCCCTTAGCAAAGTCCCCAAAGTTCGATTAGTTACCTCAGTTTGGCCATCTGTTTGAGGATGATGACTTGTACTAAAGAGTAACTTAGTCCCTAGCATGCGCCATAAGCACCTCCAAAAATGACTTAGGAATTTAGAATCCCTATCAGAAACAATACTCCTTGGAATGCCATGTAGTTTGATGATCTCTCTAAAGTATAAATCAGCTACATGTGAGGCATCATCAGTTTTATGCATAGGAACAAAGTGAGCCATCTTAGAGAAACGATCTACTACTACCATAATAGCATCTTTCCCTCTTTGAGTGCGTGGCAATCCCACTATAAAATCCATGCTCACACTATCCCATGGTTGATTAGGCACAGGCAAAGGTGTATAGAGACCTTTATGGAATGTACTCTTAGATTTATGACAAGTAGCACAATGAGTAACTACTAAGTGAACATCCTTAACCATATGTGGCCAATAGAAGTTTTCTTGGAGTGTATCAAGTCTTTTGAACTCCAAAATGTCCAGCAACTCCTCCACTATGAACCTCCCTTACTAGAAGTCTTCTTACACCACATTTAGGTATACATAACTTGTTTCCTTTGAAAAGAAACCCTTCATGTAAGACATAAGCACCATCTGGTCGAATCATTTTCTCCTTGAAGTCTTCATCTTCTTTGTATAACTCCTTCAAATGTTCGAACCCTAGCACTTGTGCATCCACAATAGTTAACAAATAGAACGCCTAGACAAGGCATCTGCTACTATGTTGGCTTACCTCTTTATACCTTGAAGAAAAAGTGAATGATTGGAGAAACTCCACCCACTTAGCATGCCTATGATTTAGCTTTTGTTGTCCATGAATGTACTTCAATGCCTCATGATCAGAATGAAGTATGAAAGGTTTTGGTCTAAGATAATGAGACCAATGATCTAATGCACGAACAATAGCATAAAATTCTCTATCATAGTTAGAAAATTGAGTTTAGCTCCACTCAATTTCTCACTAAAGTATGAAATTGGCCTTTTCTCTTGCAATAGAACAGCTCCAATTCCTACTCCACTTGCATCACATCTACTTCAAAGAGTTTATGGAAATCAGGTAAAGCTAAAACAGGTGCACAACATAACTTACCTTTTATATCTTCAAACGCCTTTTGTGCTAAAGAAGTCCATGTAAACTCTCCTTTCTTCATCAATTCTGTGATAGGTACCATGATAGTAGAGAAATCTCGAATGAACCTTCTATAAAATGATGCCAAACCATGAAAGCTTCGACATTCAGAGACATTCTTAGGTGCTATCCATGTTGAAATTGCTTTGACTTTCTCAGGATCAACATGTACTCCTTCTTGTGACACAATGTATCCCAAAAACGCCACCTTGCTCACAAGAAACTCACACTTCTCTAGCTTTCCATAAAGTTTTTGCTCCCTTAATTTGCTGAATAGTTGGCGCAAATGATCCAAGTGTTCTTCCACACTCTTGCTATAGATTAGGATATCATCCAAATAAACAACTACAAATTTATTAAGGAAAGGACGAAGTACCTCAGTCATTAATCTCATAAAGGAGCTAGGTGCATTGCATAAGCCAAAGGGCATGACCATCCACTCATACAACCCTTGCTTTGTCTTGAAAGCTGTTTTCCACTCATCTCCTTCCCTAATCCTCATTTGATGATAACCACTTCTTAGATCAATTTTTGAAAAGATGGAGGCGCCATGTAGTTCATCCAACATTCTTCCAATCTAGGCATAGGAAACCTATACTTTACTGTGATGTTGTTTACTGCCCTACTATCTATGCACATCCTCCATGTTCCATCTTTCTTAGGTACTAACAAAGCTGGCACAGCACATGGACTCATACTTTCCCTTACATAACCCCTTTCAATTAGCTCTTCAATTTGTTTTTGCAACTCTCTAGAGGCCATTGGATCACATCTATAGGCAGGTTTGTTTGGTAATGGTGCGCCTGGAACAAGGTCAATAGCATGTTCAATCCCTCTTAAAGGTGGAAGTCCTTGTGGTAACTCTTCAGGGAAACATCTTTGAACTCATGCATCAAAGCTTCAAGTTGATCATTCTTATGTGCTTTTATACTTGTATTCACCTGCTTCACAACCAAAGCATAAGCAATACCTCCCTTTTCTATCTCATGGTCGAACTCCTTAGCATTTAGGAACAAACTTGGTGCTTTAGGTGGTTGTTTAGGCGCCACTTGAGTAGGGTTTAGAGGATGTAATCTAACCCTTTTTGATCCAACCAACACAGAATAAACATTAGTGTCCCCTTCATGAATAACCTTCCTATCAAATTGCCATGGTCTTCCAAGTAGAAGATGGCATGCACTCATAGGTAAAACATCACACCATAAATCATCCTTATAGCTTCCAATAGAGAATGATATAAGTGCTTGTTTCTTCACTCTCATCCAGTGCTATCATCTAACCAACTCAATTTGTAGGGTTTAGGGTGTGCCCTTGTGATTAGATTGAGTTTAGACACCACATGATCTGCAATAACATTAGTGCAAGAACCACTATCTATTATCACATTACAAGTATACTCACCTACCTTGCATCTAGTATGGAAAAGATTCTCCCTTTGTGCCATGTTAGGTGTGTGATCCATGTGTAAGGTGCGCCTAAGCACTCCAAGTAACCTTGAATCATCTTCTGCAAAAGCATCCTCTTCTTCATCACCTTCCTCCATGCTTTGCTCCTCTTCAGGGATGAATTCATACTTCTCTTCCTCCTCTTGTAAAGCTAAGTAATGCTCATGGTAAGAGCTTTCTTGGTAGGACAATTACTTGCTATGTGTCCTCTCCCTTGACACTTAAAACACTTTCTTAGTTCCTCAAACTTTCCTTAGGTACGGCTACCTTAGGCTTCTCCATGGTAGTGTCTTCCTTAGGTGGAAAACTAGGCTTATTAGGTTCGGACCACTTAGTGTAGGAAGTGGTTGCTTTGCCCTTTGCATTAGAATCAAACCTAGGTGTGTATGCTCCCTTAGGTTTCTCCTCCATGTCATGTTCTTCAAACTTCATAGCTAGTTTGGTTACTTCCTCAAAAGTGTGGTAGGAAGAAACTTCAACTCTCTTAGCTATGCTTCTATTCAATCCTTTAATGTATCTTGCTATCTTATGCTTATCTTTCTCCACTATATCACATATGAGAGCTAGTTTTTCGAACTCCATAGTGTAATCATGTACACTTTGGCTACCTTGGCTCATTGATGTAAGCTTTATGAATTGCCTTTGTTCATAATCATCTGGCAAAAACTTATCTTTGAGCTTCTCCCAACTACATAGCTTAGGTTTGTTTTTCTTGGCTCTTTGTGCTGTAAGCCTTCAAGCCAAATCCCAGCATACTTTGTGAGTCTTATGGCAGCAACTTTGAATGTTTTTCGATCATCAAAGCCCCTATACTCACTTATCTTCTCTAGTTGGCGGATCCACTCTAGTAAATCCTCAGGTTTGCCCTCACCTGTGTAATCTTCAAGCTTTAACCCTTTATCATCTGGGTATGAGGATCTTGGTGGGTGTGATTCAGCTTCATCCCTTTCATCCTCTGAGTGTGCGCCTATGTATGACACACTATTGGGGTTTAGCCTCTTGTTGATGATGTCTGCCATAGCATCTACTTGTGCATCCTTCTTGTTGAGGTGTAATGTTATAGAATCTAGGCGTGCACTTATCTCTTTTATGGCCTTAGCTAGGTCAAGTGAGTCGGACATGGTTAAAGATTGGATCTTTGAATCTATCCCCCCTAGTAGGCAAAAATTTTCGGCCCTTCAAAGGATGTGTAACCTTTGCTCTTGATACCACTTGATATGATTATTAAACTATGAAGTCTAATAATCAGTTTATGAACACCAAACTTTCGAACCAAACTCAAAGAACTCGAACAAGGGATATGAATTTAATCAAGAACACTCCTGAACTTGATTAAAGACTCTAAACACTCTTAAAACACTCCTGAAATTAAGATGTTTAACACTAAGTATTCAACACTCCTGAAGAATAATTAATGGTTTCAATTGTAAGCACTAAGCACACAATCAAGAAGAAGAATTAACTCTAGAAATCTGTAAGTTTATTGATAATTTCGGCCCCTATATATATAGGGTACAAACTATTCTACTTCAACTAGGAAAACATAAAGAAATTATCCTACTCCTACTCTGATTTAGACTCCTAATTAGACTCCTAAAGATAACATGTACAAGTCACATGTTTATCTTTTTAACAACTTTACTACTTAATTATAAAATAATAAAGATAAACATAGCAATCCTAATTCAACTAGGATTCTATGTAGCAAGCAAGGAGTAATCCTAATTAGAGTAGGACTCCTCTTCACTTCCCTTCCACACGCCAAAGCTAATCCTAATTAGATTAGGATTCTTCTTTGCCTCCTTTCCACACGCCTATGCTAATCCTAATTAGATTAGGATTCCTCTTCATCTAGCTTCCATGTTAGCACACAAGCTAAGACTTGATTTTTGTTCTTGACTTGTAACCCTAAAGTCTCCATGGTCAAGTCAATAGGCTCATGGTTGACCAATGCCTTTGCATCCATATCATAACGCATCTCATAATCTTTATAATTAAGCAACAAGATTCAGTAAATCAATTTTAATATTTCGAACTAGGAAATATTGTTATAATGTTCCTTAAATCAAGCAAAGAATCATGTACTGAATTTATGGCTTAGAACAAATTGTCGTATATCATTCAAAATTAACAGCCTTGATTGGAATCAATCATAATAGTATTTTGCCTACTATATAATAGAATCCTCCAAAATTATTACAATACATCTCCTTTTTTTTCTTAATATTTGCAATGTAATTTAGGACTTTCGTGAGTTATGGCATGTTCTCTTCGGCATAAAACAGCTGGATTGAACTGAACTGAACTGAATGAAACTGAACTGAATTGAACTGAACTGAAATGAAGTGATATGTGAAAGTAAAAGTATTGTCCAGAGCTGAACTGAACTGAACTAGATTGAACTAAAAATAAGTTGAAGAGAACAGGCCCTTAGACTGTTTGTTTAGGAATTCGCCATTGACAAATATAACAAGTAAAGTTAGAGAGTTTGTACCCAATATCAGTTCATCATTATCAGTTTAATTTCTTGATAAGCATCCAGTTAGGTCTAAAATAATAACAATAATAAATTATCTGATAAATAAATTAGGATCTGTACTGAAGTGAATTGATTGCAATCGAATTGAATTCAACTGAACTGATTGCAATTAAACTAAACTGAATTGAACTGAACTAAAAATAAGCTGAGGAGAACATGCCCTTCCTCCAATTTTGTGTTATAATATGTGTGGTGAAGAATGTGATTGAATAATATGGTTACTCTGTTCGGTTGTTGTTGTAGCCTCATAAATAAAAAAGGGTTCTAATGATGTGAAATTGAAGGTTATACTTAGGTTCTTGAATGAAAGATTAGTTTTTTTATGTTTCTTTAATGATTTTGATTCGAAAAACCTATGCCTCACGCACAAGAATTTCAATGATATGAAATTACCAACTCCTAACCAAGGGTGATAATAACTGGGTTTGCATTCACTGCTTAAACTTGGATTCACTCCTAAAACTTTAATCCCACAAGGAATAGGTTAAACTCAAAAACATCAACTAACTTTATTATGATGGCCGAACCATGTATTTATAATACAAGATTTCCTAATCCTAATTGAATTAGTAAAACAAATAAACTTATTTATCTTTATCTTAAGGATCAAGATAAATAATTACCCTATCTTTATCTTAACTACTTCACACGCCTAAATACTAATTCACACGCCTAATCAGAATATAATTAGGAAAACAAAAACTCCTACTTTGACTCAAATGATAAGGAATTAGACTCCTAAACATAATAGGATTCCTTTATCACCTAAACATTTAATTAAAATAAACTGAAAATAAAACCCTACTTTATATAGAATCCTAACAGAACTAGAATTCTATATAATTATTACTCTATTATATCATACTCCCCCTGTAGAAAAAAACTTGTCTCAAGTTTTAATCTGGAAAGCATGGTACCAAGTCACATGAAGGCAATGTTGCACATATGCCACCTCCTAGCAACACCTTGAAAGTTTCATAGCCAACTTTCTCAACAATTTCAAATGGACCTTCATCCATAGGCTCGTCATTTTTGTGATTCATATGGAGTCTTTGAGCTGCAAGGGACAACCACACCTTATCTCCTAACTCCAACTTAGAGCCTTGACGCAATTGTAGCACTTGTTCCCTTTTTTCCTTCTTATTGCTTGCGGTTTTCAAGACTTCTTTATGGCACAAACTCACGCACATATGAGCTCCTTCTTGCTTCCCTTTCTCCTTTCCTTGCGTGGCAGCATGCTTCTTTGGAGGCAAAGGCTCAAGTAGTAAGCGCCTATTACCCATAAGAACTGAATACTCATTTGTTTTGCCATTGTGAAGAACAAACCTATCACTTTGCCATGGCCTACCAAGCAACAATGAACAAGCTGTCATAGGAATAGCATCACACCATAACTCATCATGATACTCCCCTACCTTGAAGCTAACCAATGCTTGTTTTCTTACCCACACACCACCTTCATCATTCAACCAGCTAAGTTTATAAGAGTTAGGGTGTTTTCTTGTAAGTAATTGTAGCTTTTCCACCATAGTTAGAGAGCAAGCATTAGTACATGATCCACTATCAATGATAAAAGAGCAAGCTTGATCCTTTATTAAGCATGTCGACAGGAAAAGACTTTGTCTTTGCTCATCTTCTTGTTCATCTTGCAATTCAGCTAACAAAGATCTCCTTACTACCAACACTTCATGCGCCTCTTCTGGACTACACTTGGCTTGCTTGGTCCAAAACTCTTCACTAGTCATGTCCCTTATGTCGTGTGATTCCTCATGTTGTGACTCACTTTCTTCCATCCTACTTTGGATAAGGAAACTATAGTAATCCTCCCTTGTTACCATGGTTCGATTAGGGCAGTTTCTAGCTACATGTCCCAACCCTTGACACTTAAAGCACACCATCTTCTTCACAGCCGGCTCCTTAGATGCACCAAGAGGAAGAGTTCCCTTCATAGCCTCCACAACCTCTTGTGTAGTGATCTTGGCACTCACGGCCTCCTTAGCTGCACTACTCATCTCCATCTCACCTTTACCTTGCTTGAACATCCCAAAGGCCGAGCCTTTATGTTGTCTCTCAAGCTTACATGCCAAGGAACATACTTCATCAAACGTTGTGAGTGGTTGCAACTCCACATAGTTGCGTAAATTCCTATTCAATCCAAGCACAAATTTGGCGATTTTTTGTTCTT
This sequence comes from Beta vulgaris subsp. vulgaris, assembly GCF_026745355.1. Lineage (NCBI taxonomy): Eukaryota > Viridiplantae > Streptophyta > Magnoliopsida > Caryophyllales > Amaranthaceae > Beta > Beta vulgaris. The sequence continues at coordinate 20,132,925 of NC_079202.1, forward strand.
CTTGATCTCTACAATCACAAGCTATGTAAAGACGCTCAAATTCCTTGATGTATTTTTCGACAGTCATGGTCCCTTGTGTGAGTGAATTTAGCCTTAAGAACAAATCTTGTTTGTGGTTTCGTGGCACAAACCTTTTCTTCTTCTTGTTCTTCAATTCGGCCCATGAGTCAAGTGGTTCCTTTCCTTCAGATTCACGCCTAGCTTGAAGTGAATCAAACCATAGTGATGCATACTTTGTAAGCTTTAACGTGGCATATGAGAAACGAGAGTGCTCCTCCAATTGTTTGTGGTTAAAGAGACGTTCCAACCTCCTTTCCCAATCCAAATATGCCTCGGCATCTTCATCACCATCAAAGGAAGGCAAGTCCGAAAGTTTGAGATCATCATCCCTCCTTCGGTTTCCTACACTAGATGGAGAGGTATTCCTTCTATTACTCCTTAAATCTACCACATCACGCCTTACCTCAGCCACATCTGCGTGCACCATGGCATTCATCTCCATAAGGTCCGCAATCTGCTTAGCTAGGGACGCAAGAGTGATCGTAGGTTCAGTCATCTTGCTCAATCTATAACCTTCCAATTCCAATGAAGCACCTTTGAGATCCCAGCAGCCACACCAATTGATGTGAAATTGAAGGTTATACTTAGGTTCTTGAATGAAAGATTAGTTTTTTTTATGTTTCTTTAATGATTTTGATTCGAAAAACCTATGCCTCACGCACAAGAATTTCAATGATATGAAATTACCAACTCCTAACCAAGGGTGATAATAACTGGGTTTGCATTCACTGCTTAAACTTGGATTCACTCCTAAAACTTTAATCCCACAAGGAATAGGTTAAACTCAAAAACATCAACTAACTTTATTATGATGGCCGAACCATGTATTTATAATACAAGATTTCCTAATCCTAATTGAATTAGTAAAACAAATAAACTTATTTATCTTTATCTTAAGGATCAAGATAAATAATTACCCTATCTTTATCTTAACTACTTCACACGCCTAAATACTAATTCACACGCCTAATCAGAATATAATTAGGAAAACAAAAACTCCTACTTTGACTCAAATGATAAGGAATTAGACTCCTAAACATAATAGGATTCCTTTATCACCTAAACATTTAATTAAAATAAACTGAAAATAAAACCCTACTTTATATAGAATCCTAACAGAACTAGAATTCTATATAATTATTACTCTATTATATCATCTAACCAACAGAATATATATGTCTATAAATTTATTTTTCTTTTTTCAACAAGGTGCATATATAAAATGATTGATATATAATATCTACTAAAAGAACTAAAGTGATGAAGGCCTAAAGGGTCTTATTTTGACTGCTTTTTAGATCTACAAATTAGATAAATGTAAGAAATAGGCAAATACAAGCTCTTAAATTTATAAATTTAAAAGTTAATTTACACATAGTTTACATCCTTAGATTTCGTACCATGTACTCTATCCCTTTCAAAATATAAGGCATGTACGATGTTCGAGGTCAGACTTTGACCGCGAAGTACTCTCAATCTATGTTGATAAAAAAAATTAAAAAAATAATGTTATTATAGTATTTTCGAGACGGATCCAATGGTATAATTTTTGTTTACCATATTATGAGATATATTTTTGGTCAAAATTTTTTTTCGTAAAGTGTGAATGCCTTATATTTTGAAACGGGTGGAGTACTTGGCAAATATTACAATAATTACTTGATGTTCTTATCAAAAAATAATTACATGGTGTTTATTTTCCCAAAGTGATCCTAATACTACCTCGGTTGTTTTAGATGTAACATTTGATTATTATGATCTACCCACTAAAAAGACAAATGTTGCATATAAAGAAAACAAAAGAAGTATATAGTACTTTGAGTGTTATGTAACCTTATTTCCTGAAAGCCATTAACTAATTCTTACTACGAAAATAAATTGATATTTTTAATAAATAACATGTTTACCGTTCTTTCGCAAAAATAAGACTTACTATGTACTAATATTTACCATTATAGTGAAATTTAGAATTTTAAGTTGGTGGGTAAGAATTATATTAAGGTGGTCATTTGAGCTGCATAAATATTGATCCGGTGTATGAAAATTATTCTTTATCAAGATCAGATGGACGACGAAGTTGAACTTGATACCATTTTATAAGGCAGATGAAGAGAATTGGTTTCGGAGTTCCTGAAGTAAAGGAATAATATCCTTAATGAATTATTATCAAGTTGTTGTAACAACATATCTTAAGATTATTGTAAGTGTATCTTAGCTAGCCTTATCTTCACATAAGGTATTATAATTAAGTCACACTAAATCTCCTGGGTTATCTCATATAGTTATATAAGTTGTAGTTGATGGTTATGTTGCATATATATATTGTACTGAATTAATTTAATACAAATAAGGTTTTTTTATTTGTTGATAAGAACACATAAGCTTTCCATAACTCTTAAATCTGAAACTCACATTTTATGATAATGAATTGATATACGTTTCCAAAACTCACATGCACAAGTTATTAAAAGAGACGGTCTAATTTTATGTTAAAATTAGACTAACTTAAATTTATCACTTTATTCAAAAAGCCCATTACTTATCTTCTTTCTATTGAGCTTAATATGTTGCCTAATTTTAAATTAAAATTAGACGGTCTTTTATAAGACCAACTCTTAGAATAAGAAATATTGTATATATAGTTAGCGATCTTTTAATCAATATTATTGAATCATTATCAATAATATATCTTATTTCATAATTTAGTATGGTGTACTTAGAATATAAAATTATCAATATCTTTCCGATAGTGGTAGTAATATAGTGAAGTAATATACAATGATTAGCAAGACATGCATGTAGTCATATGTACAAATTAGTGTGCTAATTTTGCATGTTCTTTCCCACTTTCAAATGAAACAACAAGTAATGTGCGCTCTGGATAAATAATAAATTTATTGTCAAACCAATTTACTTAGTTTTAGTCAAAATATATCGCTTTTAAGCCAAAGTGGGTCATTTTTCAAGTTTAAAGCTTCCCGTGTATTTTATCATGACATTAGCTACACCAGTCACTAAATGCACGGGTTATAAGCTGATTTTAAAATATATTATATTACACAATATGATTATAAAAACTTTAAATCATGAGCTAATATTCAGATCATGATTTTAGGATAAACATCCTAAAATAAAAATCTATAAAACAAAATATTTCCGCACGTTAATTTTTTTTTTTCATTTACGTATTTATAGACGTATATATCACAATTATAAGATTTTTAAACTTCAAAATGTTGTAACAAAGGATTTGTATATATCCTCTAATATGATTTTAATTTAAATTTTAATAATTATGGATTCAATAAATTAGAAAAAAAACTACTTAATAAACAAAACAATTTTTGTGCATTTTGAACTGATCCAAATCATATCTAAATAAAAGTTCCCGTGTATTTTTGCACGGGTTAAAAGCGAGTAGTTGGTAGTATAAATTTCATAGGATAATATGGTAACACCCGCACGCAAATATCTTTCATCTCTGCTACTCAGCAGTCAGCATTTATTACCTCTCTAAATCTCTCTGTCTCCTCTTCTCGGGTGCGCTTTTTTCTCTTTGTTAAACTATTCGCACACTTATGACAATCAAATCAAATTCAATGCAATATCTAAATCTAAAACATTACTCATATTACAGAAGTATTTTGCTCTCCTGCCCAGCCGCTGCTTATCATTATTCCACTAACATTATTATATCAGACTCTCTCTCTCTCTCTCTCCTTCGTTTTCAGTGCACAGTATAAATATTCTACATTACCACTACTACACTCTTCTTTAACGCTTCATTTTTAGTATTCTCTCTCTTTAATTTATCTCCCTAAAAAGTTGATGAAAAAAATGTGGAGGATGGAAGATGTTATAAGGGAGCTTAAGGAAGAAGGAATATTAGAAGATGGGATTATTGGCAAGTGTGAGAAAAGAGGTGGGTTACCACCTGGGTTTAGGTTTCATCCTACTGATGAAGAGTTAATCACTTTTTATCTTGCTTCTAAGGTCTTTAATACTACTATTACTACTAGTGTTCCTAATAATTTGTTCTTGTCTGATTATTATTCCGGGGTCCAAATTGTTGAAGTTGATCTCACTCGATGTGAACCTTGGGATCTTCCAGGTGCGTGTTCCTTCACTTTCTTCACCAAATTTTTACTTATAATTTCACCATTAGAAGCATATTCTTTTTCAAAGCATAATTTTGACTAGTGTTTATAGTAACTACCTAACACTTTGAATTTCAACTATTGTGTGGAACTTGTAACAACGAGTCATCAAAGTGAGAAGTTTAAAACTAACTAATTCTATATTACTATCAGTTCCTATATTTTAATTAAGTTGTATAACAAATTTAAAATTAATCATGGTTTTTTCCGACGTAAGAGTATATCCAATGGTTGGTCCTCTGACAGTTTATGAGGAGAGAGAATGCTAAAAAAACAATAAACAATTAAGAGAGAGAAAAAAAGGGAGGAGAGAGGGCGTTGCCCAGTTCACAAATATGAACGGTTTACCAAAGGAAAAAATCTGAAAAGCATCAATTGGGTGTGACAAGTGGCAAAGTATAAATGGTTCATGGGGATTGTGTATTTAGATCTAAAGGTTGATAATTGATTGTGATGAATGGTTGAGATTGTGAGCCAATTTGTTCATGCTTTTTTTGACCCTTTTTACAATAACGGTCATATTTAATAATTAAAAATTAAATTTAAAAAAAAAAAACTTTACCAACAGCTCTATTTTTCTATTCTCTATAAATAGAGCCTAATATTGAGGTATTTCCATATATTTTTCATACACCTCTTTTTCATTAAACACTTATTTAAGATATGAATCCAAAAAATGGGAGGAAAAAAAACCAACAAAAATCCAAAAACACTCCACAACCCCAAATTAATCCAAATTTGCAATCTTTTTGTAATTCTCAAATTGATCTCAATAATTATGTTGAACCCAGTTCACAAAACTTTCCACAATATCCAAATTACGGAATGCAAAATATGAGTTCTGCTACTCAGTATTCCCAACTATATCCGTCACAAAATATAAGTTTCTCTAATCCTAGTTCTTTCTCCCAATTGCCTCCTTCACAACAAAATTTTGTTATCCCAAATCATATTTCTGTAGATGAAACAATTTTTCCTACGTCCCAACATTTTCAAACATCACAAGGTGGACGTTCACTTCCGAACTTCAATAGTTCATATCATACCCGTGCTCCATCTGTTGAAGGTGACGACGCTAATGAAGAAGAAGAAAATGATGAAAATAATGCTGAAGGTGGAGAGTCACAAGTTGAAAAGGGACAAAGAAAATATTGGTCTGAAGCTGAAGAAGAAGTTCTAGTAAAGTCTTGGCTTCAGGTGAGTACTGACAAGTTTCAAAATACTAAACAAAATGGAGAGACCTTTTGGGGTAGAATTACAAATATGTATGAGCAGGTTAGAGTATACAGAAACAAAATGTGGGCAGAAAGAGCTGAAGGGATGAGAGAAACTGATCTATTAAAAGAAAGGGAATTAGATCCTCTAAGAAGTCGTTGGAAACGAATAAATGCTAGTGTATCGAAATTTGTTGGTGCATTTGCTCAAGCAGAGTCAAGGAGAAAAAGTGGTGAATGCGATGATGATGTTATGAAGACAGCTTATGCTATTTACAAGAGTGACAACAAGCCTCACCATAGGGATTTTAATGACCGACATTGTTGGGAAATTCTTAAGAGTTGTGATGTATGGAAGCCTTATGGGGATATTGTTAACAAGTGCAAGAAGAAGGCAACAACTCAAGAAAGTGGTTCAAAGAGGTGGAGGATTAATGAAACAGGAAATTACTCCACTTCAACTGACCCAAATACACCAACTAGTGGTGATATAGGGTGTTCTGTCCAAACACCAAGCGATGGGTCCAAAAAAATAAGGGAAAGGGAAAAGTTGTGAACATGCCATCAGAAGCATTCCAACAATGGTGGATAATATTGAGAAAATAAATTTATCAAAAAATTTAGAAACTGAAATGGAACTAACTAGGCTGAAGTATGAAAGAGAATCACAAATTGAGAGGTTGAAATTCGAAAGGGAAGCTCAAAATGAGAGGGTGTTGTTGGAAAATAGGAAAGTTTCTATGAAACAAAGGAAGATCAATTTGGAATTATTCAAAGTGCTTGCATCAAAGGACTACTTAACTGAAGAAGAGGAAAATTTAAAGAGTCATTTAGTGAAAGTTTTATTTCCATGAGATGTGATCTCATTTATTAATGTAATTTTAAATTCGTAGGTGTGTGTATTTAGTTGTTGAATTATGAATTTAGTAGTGGTGTTTTTAATTGTTGTTCTAATATATGTAAACTCTATTAACGTATTTAGTAAAAGTTAATTTCAAATAAGAAGTCTTTTTAGTTGTTTTCTTCAGTGTATTATTGCTCTGATAAATACTGTGGTGAAATGACCATTCAATTGTTTTTTTCAGTGTATTATTGCTCTGATAAATACTGTGGTGAAATGACCATTCAATTGCTTTCTTCAGTGCATTATTGCTCTGTGGTGAAATGACCATTCAATTGCTTTCTTCAGTGCATTATTGCTCTGATAAATACTGTAGTGAAATAACTTTTTACTTGCTTTCTTCAATGCATTATTGCTCTGAAATGAAGTGACAATTCAATTGCTATATTTAGTGTATTATTGCTCTGAAATGAAAAGACAATTCAATTTGTATATTCAGTGTATTATTGCTCCTCACCTTTTCTATATATTTACTTCACAATGCTTTATACTTCAATATACTCAGCTTTCCACACAATATCTATTCTTGTAGCATCAAATAAATTCTCTATAATGTCATCTGAATCAAGTTATAATAGTTTCATTTCATCTTCAAATTCTTCTAGTTCCGATGATGTCAATTTATTCCACCAGTCATATAGCAGAAGAACAAAACAATGACTACATGCAGCGTTTTGGAAGACGTAGACGTGCAAATCGTATGATGGACCAAATGATGGAGCCCTTCATTTTGGCTAATCCAACTGAAGTATATGCAATGGTAACTCAAGTTCCTAGGGCACCTAGGCAACAAGTTGATCGAAATCGTGTGGATGCACACACTCGCTTATGGAACGACTACTTTGCCGACAATGCCCTCTACCCCCCACGATTATTTCGCCGCCGATTTCGCATGCAAAAACATGTTTTCCTTCGTATAGTAGACGTGCTGATTAATAAGAACACGTTCTTCCAACAAAGGCCAGATGCCACAGGGAGACTTGGTGCATCAGCATTGCTAAAGTGCACTGCGGCTATAAGGTTGTTAGCATATGCCACATCAGCAGATTCAGTGGACGATTATCTTAAAATAAGTGGCTCTCTTGCTAGAGATTCACTACAACAATTTTGTTGAGGGTGTGGTTGCCGAGTTTGGTGACGAATACTTAAGAAGACCTAATGAAACAGATTTAACGAGATTGTTATATGCAGGTGAGGAAAGAGGATTTCCGGGAATGATGGGTTCTATTGATTGCATGCATTGGCGATGGAAAAATTGTCCACTACAATTTAAAGGACTCTATTCGGGAAGAGCTGGTAAGCCAACTTTAGTTCTCGAAGCTATTGCGTCATATGATTTGTGGATCTGGCATGCTTTCTTTGGAACACCAGGTAGGTGCAATGATATAAATGTTCTTGATAGATCTCCAATATTTAACGATGTATTTGAAGGTCGTGCACCTCCAGTAAACTATGTTATCAACGGCCACCAGTACGACATGGGTTATTACCTAACAGATGGTATATATCCTCAATGGGCCGCGTTTATTCCCACAATATCTCTTCCATTGAATGAGAAGGAAAGCCTTTTTGCCCAAAAGCAAGAGAGCAAACGAAAGGATGTGGAGCGTGCATTTGGAGTATTACAAGCTCGTTTTGCAATAATTCGTCAACCAGCATTAGCTCGTGATAAATATATGCTAGGAAAAATAATGTTTGCTTGCATTATAATACATAACATGATAACTGAAGATGAACGAGATTCGTACTCCCTTCGTTTTGATCCACATGATTATGACCAAGATTTTCGCCCATCCTCAAGCCGACGACAAAACGCCGATGAACCTTTTATATATCATAATAGTGATAATCGCATCGGAAATTTGCAGACATTCATGAACAATAGGGATCGCGTCCGTGATCAAGCTATGCATAGACGACTCAAATTGGATCTCGTAGAAAATATTTGGCTTAAATTCGGGCTAAACAACGAGCAAACTAGTTAAGGTGTTGTTTATTTATATTTTTTAAATATGGTGTATCAATCTTTATTTAAGAAAAGTCGGTAATGTCTAGTAAAACATCTATGTATTAATGTTTGATTAAATGAAATAATTTTCTTGTACTTAATTTTTCATTCATATAATTTGAAGAAGATTTTTAAATAATTTTGATTAACATAAATAATTAGTTATGATACAAATAAAAAAATTATAAATATTATAATTACTCCAAAATGATAAATATGGTGAAGAATTGAGATGAATCAAATTGATAAGGAGAGAGAAAATATAATGGGGTATGGTAAATAGTAGGAGAGAGAATTTGATGACCACAAAAATTGGTCTAACCATTGGGAGTAAGAAAATAGAGGTTTTTGAGTAGATTGGGTATGAGTGATGTGGAGGAGAGAGAAATTAATATAGTATTTGATAAACCCTTTGAAGAGTCTAACCATTGGATATACTCTAACTTAATTATACTTTTAATCTCAAGGAATGTTAAAACTGGAAATAAAATGAGGTTGTGTGTTGGGAAATTGTAGACAGGGCAAAGATGGGAGAAAGAGAGTGGTACTTATACAGCTTAAGGGACAGAAAGTACCCTTCAGGGCTGAGGACAAACCGCGCCACTGAGACTGGTTACTGGAAAGCTACTGGCAAGGACAGGCAAGTCTACGCCAGCGGCGTTACTACTACTAATACAACAAATGCGGGTGGAGGTGGAGGTGGAGGAATGTTAATAGGGATGAAGAAGACACTGGTGTTCTACCAAGGCCGAGCTCCACGTGGTATTAAGACTAGATGGGTCATGCATGAGTACCGCCTTGATGGCCATTTCTCCTCCTTTCGCCTTTCCTCCAAGGTTTGTCTTTTGTTTTTTTCCTAATTACTACCTTAATTAATCACAATCAAAATGCTATTATATGTATGTTAAGGATCATATAAATTACCCTATAATCACTATCATTTTCTGATAGAGAATATATATGAATATTTACTATTATTTTCTTTCATCACTACAGAAAAAACTTGTTTTAGCGATGAATTATTGCAACTGAAGGAGGTAAATATATTTTCTATTTTGCACCAATAATAATTTATGGTTCAGTCTCTAGGCAACCAATAAAATTTTGATTGTTACAACCTTTTTATTTTACAAACTAGTTATTGGGCCTGGGCTATGTCCCAGGTAAGAAAATTTTCATTTATTAATATTGCACTTTGATATGATCACACTAAATACAACTTAATCTAATAGTTAAACTTTAGTATATTTGTACTTGAGGTCTAGGGATTAAATCTTATACTATACAATTTCTAAATTTTTTTATTAATGTATATGGATTACATGAACTAATACTCCCTAGCGAGAGTGTCACGTGGCACATAGACGTTCCGTACCCAAAACTTAGATTTTAATATATTTGTATAGATTTTACAAATAAACAATTTGAAACCCTCTACCCTCCCAATGTCTCACTTGGTTGGTTCCGTACCCAAAACTTCAAAGAAAGAACAAGGTGAAAAAATATGAAGGAAATTCATGTTTTATATTCTCCTCTTAACAGGTATTTTTTTTTTAATCTAAATAATCACAAACCATATTAAGGAAATTAAAATGGGCAAGTCATTTGTCTGGAAAAATGATTATTACTCCAAAAAGCATTGTGTAGCAAGGTGGGACATTTATCTTGCTAATTACACCCTATTCATGTTGTAGAATCTTAAAAGTGAAATTAAGATACTGTGGTTTGTTTTACATGGGGACTGTTAAAAGAATCTATATTCCCTTTAATTTGTTAAAAGAGACAGGATATATAGAAAGTGATGTGATGATAATTTTACCAGATTGAATCAAGTTCTATAAAAAGGTAGAATATTCTCAGATTGATTTGATGAACATAGTGTAAATTTGCAGGAGGAATGGGTGATATGCAGAATATTCCACAAGAATGGAGAAAAGAAATCTCCACCAATAATTCATCCACCACCACCATCAGCATCACCGCCACCGTTTTCTCCTTTTTTAAACAATTTACCACCTCTACGAGAACCAAGCACCACCTCAACCACCCCAGTAGTAGAAAATACTCCCTCTCAAACTCCTCATTATGCAAATCACAACCTCCTACACTCTTTATTACTAGACCCCTTGCCTAATTTTTCATCCATCTCCGGGTCCGACACAATATTCCCTCATCACACCACCACTACTACCTCTTTCGACTTTGGTTGGCTACAACCTAAGCACAAACAGCTCTCTACCGCCACCACTGCCGCAGCCACAGTAACAAAACAGTTACAGCAACAACAATGGCTTCACAAAATATGCCCTCAATCTCAGAGTCGGTACTTCCAACATCAATACTATGATCCTTTGAATTTTGATCACATGTATCTTCCTAATAGTTACACTACAACTACTACTAGTACTACTGTTGCACCTGTTGCTAATGATGGCGACGAGGACGACATCGACGTTGACGAAGCTGAAGCTGAAGCTGAAGCTGAAGCTGCTGTTCATATTGATATGTCTCCCTCACTTGCTGTTGCTGCGCTGGATAGGATGTTAAATCATAATCCTATCAATCACCCTGTAGAATCTTGGTCTGTTCATATACTTCCCTAATCCATTTTTATTACTATTTCAAAACAGTTAAATCCTTCAAGGATCTATCTGTGTTTCACGAGTCCTACCTCTGCTAATATGTAGTAGTATCTACTATCTATATTAGAAATATAATATGTATGTCTAGTACGCTCTTAAATTTCCTAAATCCTACGTATTGTTGTACATAAATTTTAAATTTTAATGGCAGCCCCACACCTGGAAAAAAAAAGCTAGCATAACCAAGCTTGGTTGAGGTGGTGGGAAACTCACCTTGAGACTTTGAGTTCACAAATTCGATCCCGACTATTTGTACTTAGGAGTAGGGATTTCTTTATATCTCCTCTACTCTCTAGTATTGACCTATATAGATGGGCTGACAACTTGGGAGAGGTGTTAAATTTGCTGGTCTATTAGAGTCATTTTCCTTACTGAAAGGATCCTAATTTGAGGTCCAAAAATAAAGTTGCATTTACGTATGAAACCCACTCCAAAACTTAGAAAAAGACGCAAGTTGTACGAAGGTGAACATTATGAGATTTCGTAAGAATTTTTTATATGGAAATAAAAAAAAAAAGAGAAAAATTGAATATATATTTTTTTTTAGATATTTAAACGTGAAATAGAGAAATCGGTAGCTTCTAGTCTCAAAAAAATATATACGGGATAACAAGTTTTGGAAATTTGAAAATTGCAAATTTGATATTGATAAAAACATAGAAATCTAATATTTTGAAATTATCCTTATAGTTGCATTGGTTTATTGACCTCATTACTTTACTATTTGAGCTGGATGGGCACAAAAAGTAGCATATATAAAAGGTGATCACTTCAAGATCATAAATTATGAGACGTTATGGTTCAGATCACCTTATTTTTGCTTATTTCAGATCTAATCAGATCAGATCAGATCAGATCAGAAAAAATAAGTTCAGATCAGATCAGAAAAAACAAGTTCAGATCAGATCAGATCAGATCAGACCAAACCAGATCAGATCAGATCAGACCAGATCAGATCAGTTCAGATCATATCATGCTTATATTTAAAAACTCATTATTATTAAATATCTTTCACTACATATTAATAAAAATTATAATAATTGAATATTAATAAAGTACTCATCGAGACGAATCAAACAAAACCCCACATGACTATATTTTTTCTTATATATTGAGAAAAATCTAAAAGATTATCTCTAATTGTGAATAGTGTCAAGATTCTAAGTGAAAAAGATAAAAAAATACAAAGGGAGTATTAATATTTACTAGTACATTTGTTCAAAAGAATTATTATTGTTGTTTTTGTTGTTGTACTTATTAATTATTAATATTGGTAATTATTATTAATCTTGTTGTTACCATTATAAATGTCATTGTTATTATTAATTAAGTTATTTTGTTGTTATTAAATAATAGAAAATTAAAAGCCACGTGTTAAGAACATAAGATTGACGCAAAAATAAAAAATATATAAAATATGATATCTCAAATTCATGACAACGAAACTACTAAGTTCGGATTACATTTCAAAATAAGCTAAGTTTGAGATACAAATTATAAATTTAGATTCGGTATACCTCTTCCTACCGAATTCCAAGTCTCTCTAGCTATTTGAAGTTGCACGATATTTATTTATTTTTTGCTCAATCATAGTTGTTTGTATATCTTATTTTATTTTATATGGAAAAAAAAGAGTTCAGTTTGCCGACTTCTCAAGTGTGAAACTTTTTTTAAAGGAAAGTGTGAAATATTGTATAAGTGCTCTTATAAAATAATGACTTGAGTTATATAATTATTTTTAGTAATAATAATAATTATGATTATAATTATTATTGTTGTTTTATATAATGATAATAATAATAATTATTATTAATAATAAAATTGTGTAAAAGTTGTAATAGAAATAAAATGAAATATAGTAATACTATAAAGAAGATCTTATAATGTATTGCATAATAATGATTTACAAAGTAATAATATAATAGTAATAATATATTTTATAAAAGATAAGATCTTGTAAATCAGATCAGTTCAGATCAGATCAGATCAGATCAGTTCAGATCAGATCAGATCAGATCAGATCAGATCAGATCAGATCAGATCAGAAAAAATAAGTTCAGATCAAATCAGATCAGAAAAAATAAGTTCAGATCAGATCAGATAAGTTCAGATCAGAAAATTTCAGGTGAACTAAACATAGCCTAAACCATCTCATTTGAGAATGTGTATACCACTTCTAGCAAACGAAAGCGATTTATTCATGGTGAGGAAGAGTGCATATAAAAAAAGCAACAAAAACAATCGTTTCAATTCTTAAGAAACTAAACTATTGGAAAAAATAAATCCTATAAAACAATACTCTATATGGTCAATTAAATGACTAGCTTGTCTTAGACAATCAACAGTTGGAGTCCTAAAAAGACTCCAACAAGATCATTTTAGAATTTGGACATATCATTTATAACCTACTCTCTGTGTTTTGAAATACTTGACACGCTTTGAATTTTACGCTATTCACACACTATCATTTGAACGTATTTATTAATTAGTCTGTAAGGAAAAAAAATATTTATGTAAGATCTTATTAGATTAGTCTCGACATATACTGTCAAGATATCAACTTTCTATAATTTTTACTTATACAATATAAGAGATCGTATAATGGTTAAATATATGTATTGTCAATCGTGTTAAGAGAAGTGTTACAAGTTTTTGGAACAGAGGAAATATATCTTTCACTTGATATCATTTGGTACCTATATCTCCTCAAATTGGTAGTGAAATGATACTACATGAGTACCAAGTGGAGAAGAATCAAACCTTCTCATGGAAGGTGAAAATGAATGTTGTTGGAACATATCACAATATTAAAAATACTAATTCAGTCCCGGAGTCTACTTCTGGGGAAAAAAACGTAATCTACAGGGTCTAATTTTCGATTTTCAATTCGGAAAGCGCAGGATACCTATTTGCATACCCCCCCCCCCCGCCTCTCAATGTACAGGGTGATGTCAGCGGGGAGAACTTTGCATTACTCTTGCTCTTCCCAAAACCAAATGATCAGCATCCGAACTCTAAATCCATCACAAAAGATGGATTACAGCACAACTACAGATTCCCATACGCCCATAAAGATGAGACACTCCCCTGTTGAAAACAAGCTTCACATTTAGGCCCCGAAGGTGAGGCTACAAGTATGGATTCTCAAAAATCGTCTTGCATCTCTTTATTAGTACCTCCAAGCACCTCCTTTTGCTCGCCAGTGAAGTCTACTTCACGAGTCAACAATGAGTCTACCAACAAGATGAAAATCTCCTCTCGTTTGCACTCTAGAATCAACAAACAACATAATATGGTAAAGTGTCGAAGTTTCTCTTTTTCTAATCCTTTGTTATGCAGGGTGCGTATTGGATCCAGGAGAAGTCCATCCTACTTTACGGAGGACATCTGCTGTCCTTGTAGGAAGAAATATTATGTCTCATCCCCCTTGTTTTAGTAGCTAATCTTGTTCATGATGATTTACTTATGTATGGTTAGTATGCTCTCTAGGATGTAATTCGAGTTTTGTTAATGCAAGTTTTTCTAATGTCAAAAAAAAAAAGTACCAATTGAAAGATATATATGTATGAAACCAAAAATATCCTCTTGCCAAATAGACTCCAACAATTAGTTACTAAAACTTTCTACAACAACTTAGGTAACACAATAATTATATACCCTTTTAGCCAGCTTAACTTCTAAAATTTTAAGTATTTTCCAAAAGAGACAAAGGGTAAAAAAAAATTGAAAATATTACCAAAAAAAAGGTCAGGACATGATTTTTGTCTAATAACCCGACAACGCACGAACAATGATAAAGCACTAACAGTTAGTGGAAAAAAAAGCCACTAACAAAGACTAATCTGCAAAAAGATAAAATTGTTGTTGGTATATCAATAATGTGTCAGCATAGGCAGCTAAAGTATATTTTTAGCATTAAAAAAAAATAAAGGTACCTTAATCTGTTCATAAGAAAAAGTGAACTTTCTCTCTCATGTACTTTAAGAACCCTTGTTTGTGTGTTCAAAACACTTGTTCTTCATAAATTAATTCATGTTTATGTGTTTAAACACTTGTTACTTATACTACAACCCATGTTTGTGTGGTAATATCTGAAAAAGTAAAAGTTACATTGATTAATGTGATTCGTCAACTTTTTTTCCTATGAAAAAGTAAAAGTTATATCGATTAGCATGATTCGTCAGCTTTTTCCCCTAGACAAATATAATTTGTAAGAAATCATGTTTGTATGTTTAAGATACTTGTTTGTTATATACCAACCACCGTTTGTCTTATATATGTGTGACATCATATACGTTGTCAAAAATTACAATTGTAATAAAAAACCATGAGTTTTCTATTAAAGCCTCCAATAATTTTATTTTATTTTTTATTTTTTTTGCAAATTGGTTCTTATTAGTGTTTTATCATGTCTCATAAGTCGTAATGTACGAGGTAGAGAAGGAGTGATAAAACACTAACCATAGATGGTTTCGAAACCACTAACAAAGGTAAAGTGCAAAACAAAAATAGTCATGGCAAGTATAAGTCCCGTCCCAAATTTCACCTAACGCGTCTGATGTGATCGTGATGGATTGGCAAGCTAAATGGCAAAACGGTCGCTTGGTTTTTCTCCTCTTCCCGGATGACGTCATATAGGGGGGGGGGGTTTATTCTTTTAATGAAGAATTCAAGATATTTGTATGGATGGCCTAAATTTCAGGAAATGAAAAACAGCAGTAGTGTACTAGTCTAAAACTCTATAGGCCAGCCTACGTGCAAACTAAAGCACAAATATTGATGACACGTCTTCAAATATTTTTAGATTAGTCTGTAGGTGTAAAATTAAATCAATTTTTAATTGCATCTAATAAATCTAATAAATGAGGAGGTTTTAGACTTTTAATCATTTTATCCCACTAAGGCTATATTTAGTTCACCTGAAATTTTCTGATCTGAACTTATCTGATTTGATTTGATCTGAATTTATTTTTTCTGATCTGATCTGATCTGAACTTATTTTTTCTGATCTGATCTGATCTAATTTACAAGATCTTATCTTTTATAAAATATATTATTACTATTATATTATTACTTTGTAAATCATTATTATGCAATACATTATAAGATCTTCTTTATAGTATTACTATTATTATCATTTTATTTCTATTACAACTTTTACACAACTTTTATTAATAATAATAATAATAATTATTATTATTATTATCATTATTATAAGAACAACAATAATAATTATAATCATAATTATTATTACTAAAAATAATTATATAACTCAAGTCATTATTTTATAAGAGCACTTATACAATGTTTCACACTTTCCCTTAAAAAAAAGTTTCACACTTGAGAAGTCGGCAAATTCAACTCTTTTTTTCTATATAAAATAAAATAAGATAAACAAACAACTATGACTTGAGCAAAAAATAAATAAAATATCGTGCAACTTCAAATAGCTAGAGAGATTTGGAATTCGGTAGGAATAGGTATACCGAATCTAAATTTATAATTTGTATCTCACACTTAGCTTATTTTGAAATATAATCCGAACTTAGTAGTTTCGTTGTCATGAATTTGAGATATCATATTTTATATATTTCTTATTTTTGCGTCAATCTTATGTTCTTAACACGTGGCTTTTAATTTTCTATTATTTAATAAGGACAAAATAACTTAATATAATAATAACAATGACATGTATAATTGTAACAACAAGATTGATAATAATTACCAATATTAATAATTAATAAGTACAACAACAACAATAATAATATTTGAACAAATGTACTAGTAAATAATAATACACCCTTTGTATTTTCTTATCTTTCTCATTTCGAATCTTGACACTATTCACAATTAGAGATAATTTTTTAGATTTTTCTTAATATATAAGAAAAAATATAGTCATGTGGGATCTTGTTTGATTCGTCTCAATGAGTACTTTATTAATATTCAATTATTATAATTTTTATTAATATGTAGTGAAAGATATTTAATAATAATGAGTTTTTAAATATAAGTATGATATGATCTGAACTGATCTGAACTTATTTTTTCTGATCTGATCTGATATGATCTGATTAGATCTGAAATAAGCAAAAATAAGGTGAACTGAACATAGCCTAAATCAGGGAGTTTTAAATTTTTTCAAAATTTAGTTGACAAGCAAGTAACTAATTGTGGTGTAAATTTTCACTAATTTCTCTTTGTTACAACTTTTTTTAATATTTTTTTAAAATTAAATAGGTAGTTACATCTTTTTTTGTTTTTAGTTTTTTCCTTTTTGCATCTTTTCGTGTCACATCTAGTGGTGTTAGAAACGGATCTGGCCGTTGAGTTAACCTGATTCTGACATGACTTGAACCTGGTTCAACCTGTGAAGGTCAGTCCCCAAACCTGACCGAAACTTGACTAGGAATTACCCAGACCTGACTGGCACCTGACAAGATTATATGTTGGTCTGACCAGACAGACCTGCATTCAAACTCGAACCCGACCGTACTAAACCAGATATTACTAAAATTCAATTATTATTTTATATCTACAGAATCATTTAAATATATTAATTTATAAAATTTATTACATTTAATAATTAATTAAATAAAAATTTAAATTACATTTAATTTAAGGGTTAAACTTTGAATATCATGTACTTGTTTATATTTTCATTTAATTACCCAATGTCCCATTTTCAAATAATATTAAAAAAATATCTGGTTAAACCCTATACTTCAAATTTATTATCTCATTTTAATATTCTACCAAAATTTCCCCATTTGTCTACCATTTTTTCTACCAAATATTTTACCAAATTTTCTGCCAGATAATATCTCAAATTCTCGTAACCCTTTACTAAATAATTTGCAATAACCAAATTAAAACTTACAGATTCACAATCTCCAATATGCCAAATTAAACGAAAGAAAATCATTGCCAAGCACGAAATTTCTTACATTACCATGAGCAATAGAAAAAAAATCCAAACCCATATGGCAAACATAGAAAATTCAGATACTAAAACAAAATAAAACAAAATTACGGATTCATTTTTCTTTATACTAAACAAACCCGTATGAAAAATTCAGATAAGACCTACTTCAATTTCATGACAAACAAAAAAAAAAATACTGCAAAAATAGATATGTTTATTGAATTTGAGAATGTCAAAAGAAAATTACAATCCCAAAAAGAAAAAGGTGAAATAAAAAGGAAAATTTTGTTATCTTACAAGCTTTCTCGCTATCACCACATGTTTGGCTTGAGTTTTTTTTGCCTTCGGATCTAACATTTCAAACCCTTACATTGGATCTTGAAAAAGGAAAAATAAATTACAAAATAGTTAAAAAATGAAAATGGAACTAATAAACTAGCAATAGTAGAGTTGAGCGACGAAAGTTGAGTGAGGATGCGAGATAAGCCACAACGACAATGGTGACGCTGGTGGAGTCAAGCAAGGATGAGAGAAGAACGAAGGTGAATGAGGTTGTTGAGTGGCAACGATGACGACGGACTTGGTGGAGTCGAGCGAAGATTTCGTCAATCTGCAACGAGAATGACGTCGATGTTCAGCGAGGATGATGTATGAGAGGCGAACGAAGAGTTCGTCGATATTTAGCGAGGTAGTAGAAGACATTGGTTGTGGAGGATGAGCGAGGCTAGCAGATGAGAGAGAAAGAGCAGAGAAAAAGGGAGGAAGGGTGGTGGTGGCCGAATTTCGGAAAGGATGATGGAAGGAGGGAGCAACGCAGAGAAATGGAAGGAGCAACGAGTGTATTAGGATTTTTAGGTTTGGAGAGATGGGAGAAGGTAATAGGATATGAGACTCTCTGACGGTTCAGTTTATTTTATGACATGTATGCAACGGTTAACATTTATGATCCGTGTGCTTTGTGTTGTATTCTTGTGTGCCCTTGATTATGATGATCTAACAATTTAGATGTTGCTCATTAGATGATTTTGGATTTTGCCTTAAGAAAACAAATAATCCTACCAAATTATTATTCATAATAACTAATTTCCATGTTCCACATCCCTAAACCCCAAATCTCATACCTTATAACCCCATTTTCAAATAATAATATAATTATTTATAGAAGTAATCTCATATCCACTAATTGATTGTATATTCGTAGTTAATATATAATAATACTCATTAGTATTGTCGGTACTTATACCATTAGAACATATTAATAGTCTATACTCATTAATAATCAATCGCTTATTAGTTAGAATGATTCCAATATTATTATATCGTACTAAAATATTTAAGTCTATTGATAAAATAGTTTGTTTATAGTAACTATATACAAAGTTAAGACATATAGCTCAAATGTTTTTTGTTTCAAAATGCATTTCTCATACAGACGATTAACTCAAATATTATATTATTATCTTAATTAGCCTATCAACTAACATTGACACATTTATTTAGTATAATATGTAATTTGAATTACTCAAGTAGATTTTTTTGTTTATGAAACGCATTACACTCGAAGATGATTATCATAATGATTACCCACTTACATTGGCTAATCTATACACTAATCCATTTGTATTACTTTGTGTTTGTACTAATGTCTACTAGCGAGAAATGCAATACATTGATCTATACACTATCTATACATTGACATATAGTCGAAATGCAATACATTGATCTATATACTAATCTAGCTAGTTTAGCCTAGTGATTACCCCTTACATTCGCTTCCGTCACGTTATACTTGTATTAGCTTGTGTTGATCGACTTTAATCATCATTATCACCAATTATGATCACATTATACTCATATTGTTTTTTGGTCAATGATATGAGATTTGAAAAATGATAATTTTTATGAACAAGGGAGTAACCGAGTAATTGACTAAGTGTTAAGTTACTATATGGTTGTGCAATATATGAACCCTCGTTATAATCATTTAGGCCTCATATGAACCATAGTTGTACACATATGAATGTATGATTGTCACTTTCTATAGTATTATAATATATCAAGAGTCATTATACTAATTTATAATCAAAATAGTACTAGATTGGTTTTACATTTATTTTGATACCAATTTTATACTATGATTAAACATATTGATAAAATAGTTTGTTTATTATTGTTATTGTTAGTATTCCTGTTCTTATTTGTATTAGTATTGCTATTGTTAGCATTGTTTTTTTTGGCAATTCAAAATTGTTATTGATAACCAAAAAAATTGGGTACAACCTACAGCATTAGAGTAACAGACTACTCCTAATGCCAACCGAACAATCCAAAGCAGCTGCTTACATCACTAACATTTGCTTTTGCTTCTCATTACATCTAACAACAATTCTAAATATAATGTTTCTAACAATTTGATTGTGGTTTACATCTGAATCCCTAAAAAACTTAGCATTTCTCTGTAACCAGATGGCATACAAAGTCTCTGAGTACATTATAACAAACAACTTACTTCTATCCTTAGTGCTGCGAGCTCTTTTGATGGCCAGCTCCAGTTCATTTTGAGCATTTACCTGAGGCTGGGTGTTCAAGAATCTAAGGACCTTGCACCAGACTGTCTTACTATAAGAGTAGTTAAAAAACAGATGTTGCACATTTTCTATCTCATTACCACACAATTTGCACAAGGGACTCACATCCCTACTCCATTTGCTCACTCTTTCAGCTGTAGCTAGCCTATTTAGCATGGCTAGCCATAGAATAAACTTACTTTTTGGAGTAGCTTGGTTATTACAAATTAACCTTTTCCAGACCACATTGTCATAATCATCTTGGAGGAGCTTATATGTTTTCTTTATGCTGAATTTCCATTGAGTACTCACTGTCTTCCAACCTCCAATCCTTACCAACAAGTCTCTAGCTTCAAGAATTTTTCTTAGAATCCATGATGTGTTACTGCTAACAGTAACATTTTCTAGTCTTTGTCTCTTGATGTAATAGGCATTCACCCATCTAACCCACATCTTATCTTGTTTGAAAGCCAAAGCCCAAAGAAGCTTAAGAATTGCTGCTTTATCAGTATCATTTAAGCCACCAGTACTCTTTGGATGTTGCAAGAAGTCCCAGGCCACAGGAGCTTTAGAGCTAGTATCCACTGATCCAGTCCATAGAAATTTTCTACAAGTTGATTCAACAACCTTTATCAGCTTCGTAGGTAATGGAAATATTTGGGCCCCAATAATTCTGCATGCTGCTGAGAATAATTCTACCAGCTGTAATCTTCCAGCATATGATAGCAAGTGAGCAACCCAACCTTGAGCTCTTGCTGTGATCTTATCAATGAGGGGTTTGCACTGAGAGAAGTTAAGTTTCTTTGCTGCAAGTGGAACTCCAAGGTACCTAAATGGCAGGGTGCCAATAGGCATCTGAATACTTTAAGCCATTTGACTTGCCTCATCCTGACAAACACCACCAAAACAAAATACAGTTTTTCTCAATACTTACCTGAAGACCTGAAGCCTTTGAGAATAAATTGAAAGCTTTCATGATCTTTGTAATGGAACTTGCATCTGCTCTAGCAAACATTAGCAGATCATCCGCAAACATGAGATGAGTAAGCTTGATTCTCTCACATTTGGGATGGAAATTAAAATCAAGATCATTACACATATCACCCATGCACCTACTCAGATACTCCATGCTCAAAGCAAATAAGAAAGGAGACAAAGGGTCTCCTTGTCTTAGACCTTTCTTTGCATCAAAAGGGACAGAGGGCACACCATTCAGTAAAATGGAATAAGAAACCGTCTTCACACAGGCCATAATCCACCCGATAAAAATACTAGGAAAGCCTAATTCTTTGAGCATACTTTCAAGAAAAACCCATTCAACAGAGTCATATGCTTTCCTAATATCAACTTTTATCACACACCTAGGAGAAATATGTCTTCTACCGTATCCTCTTATAAGCACAGTAGCTAAGAGAATATTATCACCAATGTTTCTCTCAGGAATGAATCCTGTCTGTGCGCTATCAACCACCTCTGTAATCACAACTTGCAATCTCTTTGTCAGTATTTTAGAGATTATCTTGTATAGAGTAGAGCAACAGGCAATGGGCCTATAGTCTCTAGCATATTGTGCATCATCAATTTTAGGGATCATTGTTACAGCAGTACAATTACAGGCTATGCATGAAACCATTATTAAAGAACTCTAGTATACCTGCATATACCTCATATTTAATCACCAACCAACTTTTCTTGAAGAAGACAAAGTTAAAACCATCCAAGCCTGGTGCCTTTGCATCATCAATAGCAGCCAGAGCTTAATCTATCTCCTGTATAGTGATAGGCTGCACTAGATGCTCACAAGCAGTAACACTTAGTTTAGCCCCACCTCTCACTATATTCATATCTATTGCCTCCAGCTGATTTGAACTTGTGCCCAACAAACTCTTGTAAAAATTACAAATTTCATTCTGAATCTCAGAAGTTTCTGTCAGCTGTTCTCCTCTGTCATTCTGTAGAGTCACAATTTTATTCGTAGCTTTTCTCACTTTTATTGCAGTGAAAAAGAACTTGGAATTAGAATCACCCAGTGACAGCCACTTGATTCTTGCTTTCTGCTGCAATATGCTTTCATCAATACTGGACCACTTCCTCAGCTGGGCAATCAATCTCTTTTCTTCCTCTTGCAATTCACTAGACTGTATCACCTCAAGTAAAGCTTGAACAACAACTAATTTTGTAATAGCCCTGTTTTTAAGAAAGTTTATTTAAAAGCTAATTATAATTATTAAGTTAATTATGTTTCTGATACTCTTATTTTATTTGAGTTAGAGTTGAAATATATTGACGTGTTGGTTATGTAATTATCTATTTAATTGTATGTGCTTATTATTATTATTATTATTATTATTATTATTATTATTATTATTATTATTATTATTATTACTATTACTATTATTATTATTATTATTATTATTATTATTATTATTATTATTATTATTATTATTATTTATTATTATTATTATTATTATTATTATTATTTTATATTTTGGGTTTGTGCAATTAGTTGAGCGGTATTTCACAAATTTGAAAAACCAAAGTCGGTTTTATTTTGTTGGTCTTATCCTTACCGTTTCTTTAATTGGGAAACCAAACCCCAATTTCTTTTTATCTCTCTCTCGTGTCTTCTATTCCCAAACCCCAAAATCATAAAGCCGAAAACCCCAAACCCAAAACCTCACATTCTCTCTCCTCTCCCGGTGAAACCCCGACCCCCCCTCTTACCCTCGCTCACTCACCTACGCGCCTCACCGGCAGTGGCGGATCCAGCGTGGGTTCAGTGGGTTCAACTGAACCCACGTGGATTAGGAAAAAAATCGGGCGAAACTGGAAAAATTAGGAAAACAATAACAGGCTATATATTAAGCGCGCGTAGTATTTCAATGTATAGTATTGTGTTCCAGTGGTAGAGTCCGCGTGTTTTTTTAAATCCTTGCGTTCAAGGTCACGGGTTCTACTCTTCTTGAAGTTCGCTTCATTGTTGCTTTTTCTTTCCTTTTTCCTTATCCTTTATTACTACAAGTCTAATTGTATATAGCTTTATGTTTTATATCTTAGTATAACCTGTGATATATTTACAAGTATTATATTTCGTTCTTTCAGTCCGTCCTTTATTAATTACCTCTCATTTATCTTTGTAAATATATCACGCTCCCATTAAATATTATACGTCAAAACTCAAAAGGTATTGAGTTGAGGTTAGTTTCCATTCTCTTCTCAGTTTTCTTGTTTAAGGAATCAAATAATCATACACTAATTATATTAATTACTTGACATTCACTGCTCATATACTTACCTGATATGTAATGAAATGTGTGTTAATATTTATAAAAAAATCATAGGTGCATTTTATAAACTAAATGTGCGAATATTAACATTTGACATGGAAGAATATATACATCAATTCTGAACAAAAATCATGACAAAGCTCATTATCACCCAATCTATATTAGTGTTGAATTTGTTGTTAGTTGTCATTTTAGATTTCATTTGTGCTAGTTTCTATATTATTTCTTTTTTTTTTCATCGTTTCATATCATAGATATGTAATTACTTTCAACACTTGGTTGGTAGTGCATTTAAAGAAAATTGTCGTAATAATTGATACTCGATCCGTAGTTCGTTTTATAACGACTTTGTATTTGTTTCAGAAGATAATGATAGTCTTTTGTTATACAAATATTTATTTTGTCATTTTTGTAACGATATACTCTCTCCGTTTCCTAAAGATCTTCCCACTTACTGTTCCTACAGATACCAAGGAAAATCAAGTTGTGTGGGGCATGGTGTGAGTAAAGTAGGAGAGAGAAAGGGGTTAAGATAAATAAACAAATATAAAAGGGTTAAAGTAGGAGAGAGAAAGGGAGTAAAATTGAATTAATAATGTAATGGTGGACCATATGATAGTGACATGAGAGGGTAAATAGGGAAATTTGTTTTGCCAAATAAGGAATAAAGCAAAAGAGGGAAGATCTTTTGGAAACACCCTTAAACGGAAAGAGGGAAGATCTTTAGGAAACGGAGGGAGTATAATTAAGAATGGAACCTCCGCTAAGTACAACTGTTGAAAGTTTCCCTATTCATTAGAAAAAATACAGCTCTAGATAAGTAAAACGTAATTCGGAACTTATGTTTGAACTACTCCGAACCCACGTGGCTCAAATCCTGGATCCGCCACTGCTCACCGGCGTCCCTAAGCTTGCCGGAGCTTCGCTGTGCTGTTTCCCCCTACACGCGGTGTTGATGCTCTACTTCCTTCCCATCTCCTCTGTTCGTGCTTTGTCGCCACTGCACAACTCGCGTACCGTCGCGGGTGCTGCTGGTGGTGGCTGTGTGGTGGTGTTGTTTCGTAATGAAGCGCTGCTATCTTCGTTGTTGATGTCGCGGTGGTTGATGTTGTTGTTGTGATGTTGCTTTGCGGTCTGTTGGGCGATGGGTACCGCCACCGCGCCCCCCTGTTGGTACTAACCCTTGATCTTCTCTCTGTTTTTGATTTTATGAATTTTAGTTTTGGAATCAAATTATCAATTTTTGTGGATTTGTTGTTGTGTTATGTTTTACTGCTGTCATGGAACCATAGTTATGAGTTGTTAGTAGTTTTGTTCTACTTTTGCTCTTGAATTGTTGGTGGTGATGTTATGTTGTTGGGGACTTGGGGTAGTAGTTGTTCTATTGTTTTTGTTGCTACTGTGGTGACTCTTTTTGGTGGGTGTGGTTGCTCTTATTTGCAGTTGCTATTGCAGGAGTCGTTCTTAGTTTAGTTAGCTAAGTCGCAAAAGAATCCATTCTATGATTATGATTATGTTGTCTGAAAGTTTATCGAGTTGAGATGAGTAACTTGGGTATATGGTGAGTTTATATTTGTAAAATATATAATTTATATTCTTGTTTTGGCTATAATAATAACTTGGTCTTTGATTTGAAAATAATCTGATTAGGGAATGTCAATTGATGAGTTTGTTTAGAAAACTTACATCTACGAAGTATGATGTCATTCTAAACTCGCACTTTAAAACTAATACTTGGAGTTATGTGAGTTTTATATGTCACCTTATAATTAGAATTTAGCTAAGGGTATAACTATTTAGATGGAAGAGTATGAATTGTGCATAACTAGTATAGTAGCTCTCGTTAGTTTACTCTAGCTAAAGGTTAAATTGTTATTGTTGTTAGTATTGATCACGTATGTGTTTATGAGTTGTGGTAGTTTATAAATTTATGATTGGATTGAGTTGAACCTAAACGCATAAATATATTGAACCTGAATTACGTATGAAGGTACTAGATTTGAATCACTAGTTGGGGATAAGTTGTTAATTACGTTAATGAAGTCTTAAATATATGTTTTAAGGAATCTTTGTTAGCGTTAAGAGGCGTGTTGTTTATAAATTACATTAATGTAAGAATGAAGTCATGTTCTTGGTTTTGTTTCTACGATCGATGGAAGTCATTTATATGTTGTTATTGATGGTATTTTATTGAATTGTGGAAAGGTGACATACCTAATATAGAATAAGAGTTTTAGTTATGAGTTGCTAGTTTATGAAAGTCTTTATTATAGTAATAAGTAGAGGAATTTGGTAATCATACGACAACGTACTAATTATAATTAGATTGGTTAAATGTAATTCTAAGATGTTGTTTACTTAGATGAGAATTTACAATATAGTGTTCTCATGAACTAAAAGCATTAGTTGTGAGAGGATTACATGATGTGATAGGTGTTGTCCTATATTGTTATGAGAAATGATTATTGGACTAGACTTTAAGAGTTAATAAACCAAATAGTTTCGTCCAATAAAGTTAGAAAGGGATTACCCAATTACTATTAATAATATGAAGACGACTGATGTTAGTTACCAAATTATGAATTAAATTATTAAGGATGTGTTCAATAAAGAGTTCCAGTCCAATGACTATAAAGGGAGTAATATGATAAGTTATGTTGTTTAATTAGAATTACTAAGCTAAGTTAATACTTTATATTACTGAAGTATAAGCTCGTAGATTACATACATATAGCTATGTAATCTAATTGGAATGAGGTCGACTCGCTCTATATGACTATGAGTTTGGTTTGTAATTGGGTTTATTGTTGATTATGTTAATTAGAACTCAACTAATGGTATAACTTGGATCATATTTAGTTACTTATAATCAACCTATGATCGAAGAAGCTTGAGTTGTGTGTTTTAAGTTAACTCTCCTTAGTTAATTCTAAGAGAGAGACCTGTATATTGTGATTGTTGTTGGGACTTGTTAAATGATTATGGTTATCTACGGGGGAAATCACTTGGTTTGGTTCGTATTCAAAGCTCGTTATTAAGAACTACTAAATCATTGGATGAGTTATATGAATGATCTAATTGAGTTAAGAACGATAATCGAAAGGAATCTAAAAGGGGAAAGTAGCCTCGTCTGAGTCGACGGATGAGGTAACATGAACAGTGCCCCATGGCCTGTGAACCTTGGGGGCCCCACAGGGAAACCTGCCCATTGCTCTGTGGGGCGATAATCGGGCGTTATATCAGATAATGTGAAACTTGTGGATGGCTGATGAAATCAGCGGAAAAATGTACTCCGGACTAGTCACGATTATTGGCCAAAAGTAAAGCGAATGGTTGGGTGATGACCCCCACTGTCGGAGTGTAAGCTTTGTCTCCTCCGCTGCGTTCTCTTTCCCCCTGGTTAAAAGAAAGTTATCTCAAGTTGTGAAAGTTATATCGATATTGGATTCTCGATAAGGAATCGTATCGTGGTAAGTTGTTTCGACATCGGATTCCCGATAAGGAATCATATCAGGTTAGTAATGAATGATTATTCAGTATATGAATGTGAATATCGATATTGGTTTCCTGATAAGGAGGCATATCATGGTAAGTGATACTAACGTTAGATTCCCGATAAGGAATCGTATCTTGTTGTGTGGATTCCCGATGAGGAATCGTATCTCGTTATTGGATTCCCGATAAGGAATCGTTATGATGAAAGTTGTTATGTTATTTATTGCCTGATAAGGGTTTGTGTAGGACGGTATAGAAGAATGATTGATAGAGTATGAAAACATAAGTTTGGATTTCTGATAAGAAATCAATTAAAGGAAATAAAGTTTATAGCTTGTATCAAAGTTGGTGACCTCAAACTCCTATTGTGGAATCTGGTAAGTTGAAAATGATCGATAATGAGAATATAGAAACATGTCATGTGTTGAGATTTACCTTATCGTGTTTATTACCATGTGATTGATGATATGATATGAAACGTGGAATTAGAAATGTAATATGTATGTTCAATAAGAATATTGCTGCTAAGCATGCTATGATTGGTATGATTGTTGAACTTATGTTGATTGCGCGAGAGTCGTTTTCAAGTAAAAGCCACCAAAGCATGTGTTACTTTTATTTACGGGTTTAGTACTCAGCTTTGCTGATGTGTGTACGTTGTTTTGTCATTTCTGTGGCCTGTCACTTGGTGGGTGGCAGTATCTTATATGTTTCAGGTTGAAGCCGTGAGTTATTCTTTTGCAAGTTGAAGGCGATACGAGATGGTGCAGTATTATATTTGTTATTGACGTGAGGACGCTCCACTTGTAATAGTTAATCGTTTATTTTCTATAATTTATTTTCTCCGTTTAAGAATCGTTAGTGATCCTGATTCTCTGTTGGTTGTTGCTCCGCGAAAGCGTTGAGGTTGATGAACTTTGGGATTTGAAAATATTTTACAAATTGAATTTGTAACAGGTTCATATTATTTCTCGCTTTAGCGTTCTCCTATTTTCAAAGGAAACTTTGTCGGATTTTCTGTAGAAATTTATGAGGATAAAGTCTGAGAATTAGGACGTTGTTGTAATAGTTAATTAATTTGAATAGAGATGGGAATTACGTCCCACACTCTCCGATGTAGTTCGGTGAGTGTGATGGTAATAGTCCGGGTTATCTCGACTAGAGTCTCTTTCGCTGTGCTTAATCCTTTGTAAGCTGGTCGGGAAAAATCGGGCTGTTACAAATTTCCTTCTTAATTCCTCCAACTGACAGTGAGCTTTAGAAAATCTTTTTGAATGAAAACCTTTCAAAGCTTTTTTTGGAATGTATATATATATGCCGATTATAATACTTTTAATAATATGATTCTTACAAAATCCATAACAAAATCAAAATGATCCGATTAGAGTTAGCCAAAGTTGATGAATTGACGTTCAATTGCGAATAGACCCGATGCTTCATAATGATTGAACTAAGGTCATTAGTGATTCAACCCAAATACATTTAACTCTACCCAAGTGTACATGAAACCCAAATACGGCCTATAGAAACCCGGTTAAAAATTATCCACAAGATCATACCCTGGAATAGATTGGCTTGTAAATGGAACGTTTAGACCTGTCCGACACCCGGCAATCTCATGATTCAAATGTGATCGACCCAATTGAACAAAACCTAACCAATCACGACCTGGGGCATTGACTGTCATAATTCTGACCTGTTCGAATATGACCTGGATTGCCGTGGGTATTGTTTATGCTAAAATTTATCGCTAACGATGAAATTGAAGTTTGTGGGACGTGTCAACCAGATAATGTTAAGGTCAATGAGACGAAAGAATGCAAAGGGGAGTCAAAGGGGATGAACACACAAAAATGGTGACGTGAAAAACCCCAATGAAGATGGATAAAAACCGCGGTTGGTTAGAGATCCACCAAACTAATATCGTTCACTATCTTTCTTTGTGACTGAGTGTCGTTTACAAGAATGCCAAGTTCACCTTAGTGTCTTTCTCACAATGTTGCGTAAAAAACATGAAAATGACCTCTCTCCCTCTTTTATATGCCTTTTCTTTCCTTTGGCTTTTTTCCAACGAATACAACAATAAATCAACTCATTATTACATTGATTTCCTTTCTTAAATCACGGCGATCTCCTTCACTTGTGTGCCAACGTCTTGACCCACGCTCCTCAACGGCTGAATTTATGGCTGGTTAATCTCTTTCCTTATTTAGCCAGACCGTTACTCATTCAATGTTCCAGCTTCAAATTCCGCATTACCTGCTACGTCTTCAGGTCTAACTTCCTTCGACACTGTGCCGTAGGTTGTCATGTCGTCGCGTCATCGCGTCCTTGCGTCAATGTCAACCTGTAAAAATGCAGCCATAACAGTTTTGCCCCCAATTGTTGAAATCGGGGTGACACAAAGCCCATGAGACAATTGTAAAAAATTCCTTTAAATTAATCAAAGAAGTTCTGTCTAAATCGTCAGGAAATCAAAAAATCATAAGCTAAATCTTTGCACTTGTCAGTTTTTAGAAAAAAATTCCGAAGGGAACATAAGGAAGGAAAGGGGATCCTCTTGAACGGTTTATCTTTGGCAACTCAAGAGTCGCCAACTACAACAAGGTAGTTTTTTTGTTTAAAATGCCGTTTTAATTATAACCGTTGGTCCCATTGTCATGATTGCTTTTAGTCGGCATAAATAACTAAGGCGGTTTTTAAACAATCTCAATCCCCACTTCCAATTTCATCAAATCTTTCTCTCTCTTTAAGTAAGGCAACTTCCTTAACTATCTTTATTCTCTCCGCCGGGAAATCGATCGCTGATACCAGGTAACTTCGCACTTTCTCGCTCGTTTTTTCCTTTGATTCACTCTATCTTTTCTTCTCCTACTGTTCTCATGGCTCCAAGTAGACGCAGTATTAGGACTTTTGTGAAAAATCAAGAGAAGTCGAAAGGAAAGGAGAAAGTTGTAGAATTAAGGGTAGAGAATGAGGACGAACTGTCAACGATGTCAGAAGATTACCTTTTAAGATTTTTAGACTTAGGAAATTTGCCTGAGAGTACTGTCATTAGGAATGCCGAACCTGACGAACCCCCAGAATCGTGTCCCAAAAAATGGGTAGTGATTTACGAATACCCTTTCAAAATAGGTCTTAGGCTTCCTTTTACCCCCCTGGCAAGGGATTTGATGCAAATTTACCAGATCAGTACTGGACAAATCAAGCCCCAAGTCTGGAGGATTCTTAGCGTCATCGACAGGGTGACAGCGTCTTGGGAAGAGGCCTTCACCCTTCACGACCTACTGTTGCACTATGAAATTAGGGTTAAAGCAAAAAATAGGATAGCTCTACATGGAAAGGCGAGGTTAGAACCTCTGGTCGGGGGAATTCAGTCAAATGACAGGGGTTGGAAGAACAGGTTTGTTTTTGTGAAGAGGTCGTCGCTAGGGGAAGCCGGGGCGTCTCTGGTCGGTGGCTGGAATACAGAAGGTGTGTTATTTCCAGTTTTTCTAAGTTTGCGACGTGTCATTAACACCATTCTTACATCGTTTCTTCTGCATGTCTTAATCCAAAACTATTGTCGCATCGCGACGAGTTTCAGAGTCTCTGTGACAAGTTTCTGAAGGTGTCAGAAGACGACAGACAGTTCAGAAGGGTTCTCTTTGCTTCTCAAGATAGTTGTTCATCTATGGCATCTGGTTAGTCCATCTGTCTTTTATTTCTAAGTAGGATTTTCTAAGGAAGGTCCTTGCGTTACTAACTTGCTCTGGTATTCTGCGGACACTCCAAAGGTGCACTTAGTAGGATTTAATTTTATGCCATACCTTCGTAATACGTCGAAAGCCTCCGACATGTGTTGAATGTGATCGCTCGCTCGCTTGGATTTGACGAGCATATCATCGATGTACACTTCCATGGTGTCACCCAGTTGGTCTTTAAACATTTGATTAACTAGTTGCTGATACGTGGCACCTGCAATTTTCAAACCAAAAGGCATAACCTTGTAACAATATATACCTTTAGCAGTGACAAACGCGGTCTTTTCCTGGTTGCTCGGATGCATCAATTTTGGTTGTACCCGGAATACGCATCCATGAACGTTAAAATCTGGTGACCGGCCGTCGCGTCGACCATTGCATCGATATGGGGAAGAGGAAACGGGTCCTTAGGACATGCTTTGTTTAGGTCCGTGAAGTCGATGCAGACTCTCCACTTTCCGTTCTTTTTGCTAACCACCACGACATTAGCTAACCAATCTGGGTATTTTACTTCGCGGATCTTTTCGGTATCGATCAATTTTTGGACCTCATCGTTGATGACCTGGTTCCTTTCAGGAGCGAACTTACGTCTTTTCTGCTTCACAGGCTTGTGAGCGGGATCAACGTTGAGCTTATGCGTGATAACGTCAGGACTGATACCTGCATATCTTCATGGGACCAAGCAAAAACAATCTTGGTTAGCTTTCAAGAAATCGATTAACTGACCTCGTATCTCTGTGACAATGTCGCTCCGATTCGAACGACGCGATCGGGGATGGATGGTTCGAGCATTACTTCATCCACGTCCTGCTCGCTGGGCGCGTCGGGTGCTGACCCATCCTTTAATTGCTAGATAGCTGCTTTGGGGCTTGAGCGACGAACTATAGCATTCCCTTGCAGACTTCTGCTCGCCTTTTATTTCTTGGACCCCCCACTTGGTAGGAAACTTCAGCGACTGATGATAGGTTGAAGGGACGGCCTTCATCTTGTGTATCCACGGGGTACCGAGAATGATGTTGTATGCTGACGGCCAATCTACGACGTTGAACCTGGTCGGGAGGTTGACGCCTTTGGCTAGCATTGGCAGCGTGATCTCCCCGACAGTATGCTGGGCCTCTCCACTGAAACCTACTAAAACAGTAGATTTTTTCGTAATATCTTTATCACACAGAACCATACCTTCGAGGGCGCTTTTGAATATGATGTTGGCTGAGCTGCCCCCATCGACCAACACTCGCTTAACAGGCAGTTGCTACAGTCAGGGATATGACTAATCCGTCATGATGCTCCACGTCGCAGACGTCATCGTCATCAAAGGTTATGGCCATCGCTTCGAGCTTGCGCTCCTCGGCTGACCTGCAAGATTTATAAACGGCAGACGAGGGGTACCCTCTCTTGCTAGCCTTTTGGCTGCGGAATACGTTAGTCCACATACATCAGATCCACCAGAAATGACGTTAATTACCTTTACGTGTGCGGGCGACGCAGGAGGGTCGGATTGCGCGGTATTTTTTCCAAAGGACGCTTTACCTTTGTCGCTCGAAGGTCCTTAAGATGCCCCTTATTGAGCATGAACGCGACTTCGCGTCGCAACGCAATGCACTCCTCCGTCTTATGCCATGATCATGATGGAACTGACACCATTTTGACTGATCTTTTTGCCCTCGGGGCGGTCGCTTTTCTTCGGCCAACGAACTGGCGCTCCCATTCTAGCTAAGGCATTCACAACGCCTCCGACGTCGACGGAGAATTCGTAGGAATCTATGGCAGGGAAGGTTGGCGACTCCGTCCTTGTGCCGTTACCTGCACTTTCTGCGATGTAGAACATTGTTTACCTGGTTTGAACGGCTGTAGGGGTGACTTCGCCAGTTGTTCTTCTTAGGGACGAAGGCCTTCCGATCAACGGGAGTATCCGCGCGCGTCGGTGGATATGGTGTTGAGGATGGCGTCGTCTTCCTCCAACCTCATTTGTGCTAATGCTCGCGACTTGACTTCCTCGAACGTCTGGCACGGGTACTTCGTCAGGCATTGTATAGCTTCGACCGCAAGATTAGTCCTTTCCTGAAACATTCAATAGCAGTCTTAGTATCAAGATTTTTAATGCTAATCATTTCTTTGTTAAAGCGATTATAATAATCGCGAACGGATTCTTTGGGTCCCTGCACGACGCCATATAGGTCGCTCGTTTGCTTTTCCAGGCTGCGACTGCCTTCAAACTTCTCATAGAACTTATTGACGAGGGTGGAGAAATTGCCAATGCTTCCTGGCTTGAGAGATCCCAACCACTTGAGAGCGGGACCGGTGAGCGTGGCTCCGAACGACTTGCACATGCATGCTTCTACTAGATGCGAGGGGATCGACGCTTGCCACATCCGTTGCTTGTATTGCGCGACGTGTCGCCCGGATCGGTTGAACCATCGTAAGTAGCAGCTAGGGTAGGCAGGTTGAGCTTTTTTGGGGAGCACGACTCTTGAGATCATGTCAACGAACGGTGACTCTGCGTAGCCGTCGGGGTGCTCCACGAGTGGTGTTGGGGCTCCGGGGAGCTGGGACATGAGCTTCATCAAGCGTCTGTTCTGCTTTTCGATCTGAGTCAGGCGCTTCGTCATAAGGTTTGCTTCTCCTCCACCTTGGTCGTTTCCTTCATTGTTCAAGGGCTCTTCGTCCTCGGGCTCTTCATCATTTTCAGGTTCTTCGTCATCCGACTCAGAGAGATTCCCCATATAAGGGATGTCATTCAGATTTTCTCGACGTCGGGCTTTCGAGGCCTTGGACGATGCTAACTCCTCTTGTAATTTCTGGATCCTCTCTTGCGATGTCGTAAAGTCAGTAGTTAGTGACTTGCCTCATTTCGAGCATCTCTGCTCTCATTTGCTCGTACTGCCTTTGCATTTCCTCGAGGTTAGGTGTTTCTCCCATTTGACAGATTTTGAATAGTAGATGGTCTGGTTATGCCCCACGGTGGGCGCCAAATTGTTTATGCTAAAATTTATCGCTAACGATGAAATTGAAGTTTGTGGGACGTGTCAACCAGATAATGTTAAGGTCAATGCGACGAAAGAATGCAAAGGGGAGTCAAAGGGGATGAACACACAAAAATGGTGACGCGGAAAACCCCAATGAAGATGGGTAAAAACCGCGGGTGGTTAGAGATCCACCAAATAATATCGTTCACTATCTTTCTTTGTGACTGAGTGTCGTTTACAAGAATGCAAGTTCACCTTATGTTCTTTCTCACATGTTGCGTAAAAAACATGAAAATGACCTCTCTCTCTCTTTTATATGCCTTTTCTTTCCTTTGGCTTTTTTCCAACGAATACAACAATAAATCTACTCATTATTACATTGATTTCCTTGCTTAAATCACGGCGATCTCCTTCACTTGTGTGCCAACGTCTTGACCCACGCTCCTTAACGGCTGAATTTATGGCTGGTTAATCTCTTTCCTTATTTAGCCAGACCGTTACTCATTCAATGTTCCAGCTTCAAATTCCGCATTGCTTGCTACGTCTTCAGGTCTAACTTCCTTCGTCATTGTGCCGTAGGTTGTCATGTCGTCGCGTCATCGCGTCCTTGCGCCAATGTCAACCTGTAAAAATTCAGCCATAACAGGTATACCCATAACCTGTTTGAGAACCTATTTTGACAGCACTAATCACATCCATACTACCATACATAATTGAGATGTATCTATTTTAGATGTTAACCATTTTTCTCCCAAAAATAAGGAAAAAACACACCAACACTATATTTGTTTTCGGGACTTCCACTAAGGACTATATGGTAAGATGAATGAGCTTGCCAAACCGACACCTATAACAGGTTAACACGGTTTGTATTTGATTTGAAGGCATACACTTTGAGATTGAGGGAGATATTAAGGGGAAATCCTCTCTCAAAGTGCCATTAGTGGATCGAACCTGCAAGCTTGAGGTTGGAAGATGGAAGATTCTTTCCTTACCACTAGGTGAAACCTGGTTTGGTCCGAAATAAATTGGGACGGAAAAGGGGTGTAACAAAATGAATTGGGACGGAAAAGGGGTGCAATACGAGGACTTCCCAGGAGGTCACCCATCCTAGTACTACTCTCGTCCAAGCACGCTTAACTGTGGAGTTATGATGGGATCAAGTGCGTTAGTGCTAGTATGATCGCACCCAATTCGATAGAACTGAAAATGGATTTGGGCAATTCAAAGGAAAAGTTTAACCGTTAATCCAACATAACACCATTAAATTAATTAGAATTAATCTAACTATTATGGGAGGTGCATTAGTGTTCGTATGATCTGTTTACACATAACGCTACTTTCTTCGTTTTTTTTATTATTATGCTTTCTTCTGTCGTTTTTATAATTGTTACACTTCTACTTTCCTTATATGTTAGCATATCACATTAATGTTTTGCACATTTCCACCTCATATACCACACCACCAATTTTAATAATCCATCCAAAACCTTCCCACCTATCATATTTTTCTCTCGTACATCATTTTAGTACTTCTTTTACATTTGCCAAAATCAAACATTTTTTTATTGTACTTCTTCGTTTTTTTGCACAACTTTTTTGTTCTCCCCTAAAGTGAAGTGTAACAATTGAAAAAACGGATGTAGTATTTGTTTAGATGGAAACACTATCTATTTAGAGTGCATTTTGTGTGTAACATATATATTACACTATAACTTATTGTGTAACATCTTACATGTGATAATTAATATAACTGTTTCATGTCATTGTAAAACTTTTTCTTGTCATTGTTGGAGTAATCCATATCATTTTGTAGTTGTTTTATGTCATTTATAAAACTCTTTCATATCATTATTGGTATGTTTCATATTATTATTACCGACTTTTATGTCATATTTGAGCAAACTTGTATCATGTTCTTTATTTTATATTTTTTCAAATCTTCATTTATTTTATAATTATTGCACAAACTTGTATGTAAACTTTTATGTCATATTTGAGAAAACTTCATTTATAAGAAAAATATATCATTGCTACTCACTTTTATGTCATTCTTTCAACAAACTTGTATTATTTTTCTACTTTTTATTATTACACAAACTAGTATCATGTATAAAAGAAATGATATCATTATTAATCATTTTTATGTCATCTTTTAGCAACCTTGTATAATTTTTCCTTATTCAATATAACTCTTTATATACCTTATTAATTATTACACAAATATAACATCATTTATAAGAAATATGATATCATTATAACTCACTTACAACAAAACAAGCACACTATGTCAATTTCTTTTTTAAATGAGATAAAAAGGTAGAGAGAGTCTAGTCCTATGAAAACCCAAACCCCGCCCTCCAGAAAACCTAGCCCTAAACTATACTCGAAAAAATCCCCAATTCAAACTAACACTCCAAATCATCTCAATTCTTTCCTCAAGTCTCGCGTCTATGAACTCCTTTTGTTGATTATTTTAGTTTTGCCAGTCTGTTTAGCTAGTATTCTAGTAATCTCTTCACCTTTCCTCTGTAAGTTTAGGGGTAGGTATGCAAATTTCGATAGAGTTGTTAAGTAGAATTTCGCTTTTTTGCGGGTTTGCAAGTTGGATAGTGTAGTAATTAAAGTGGTTTTCATCATTAATCTACTTAATTTTCCTTCAATTTGGGTCAGGGTTTTTCTGACTGGGGATGAGAAAGTTTTTTTATTTCCCCAATTGAGTGCGTAAAATTTCAATTCTTTTGGAATTAAGGTCATCATTTTTTCTTGTTGCATGATGGTTGTTGTACAATTTATACAGAGTACTATTCTTGCTATTGGAGTTTTGGTCATTACTTTAGCTCATGCATTTAATGGGAAAGGAAAGTTCCTAATAAAGCTCGACTTTATCTGTAATAACAAGTCGAATTTTCCCGACCAGCTTACAGAAGATTAAATACAGAGAAAGAGACCTTGGTCGAGCAAACCCATACTATTACATCCACATTAACCGAAAAGCATCGAGAAATGTTGAACTTAATTCCCAATTCTATTGAGATTAATTAACTATCATAACAAGCCCTGATTCCCTAACTCTATATATTCTAATAAATCTCTCTAGGAAATCCAGCCAGAGTTTCCTTTGAGAATAGGACAACCCTAAATCTAGAACATTTTAAACTTGTTTACAATATTAATTAAAATATTTCCAACTCAAAAAACCAAGCAGTCTCAACGCTTTCGTGAAGCAACAACCAATAGAGAATTAGGAGCACTATCGACTCTTTAATATCAAAATAGAAAATAAATAACTAATACAAATTCGAGTGTCCTCGCCTAGAAAACAATATAACACAACTAGCTAGTCTTCCAAAATGTAGTGGCTTCAACTTTAGAATGATTAACTTGAGACTTCAACCTGAAACATTTAGGTAAATTACCACCCACCAAGTGACAGACCACAAAAATGACAAAACAATATACACGCATTAGCAAAACTGAGTACTAAAGCCGTAAATAAGATTAACACATACTTTGGTGGCTTTTACTTAAAAACGACTCTCACACAATCAACATAAGTTCAAAAATCACATACATCATAGCATGCTTAGCAACAATTCTTGTTGAACCTACCTATTAAATTATATCCAATTTCTTGTTTCATAATACACCATCAATCACATCGTAACAAACACAATAAAGTGACTCCCAACAGAGACATGTTCCATATATTCTCATTTAATCAATCTTTCAACTTACCACGATTCCTTATATGGAATTTGAGGTCACCAACTTTGATAAAAAAATATTTTTCATTTCCTTGAGTCGATTTCTTAACGAAAATCCAAACTTATGCTTGAATCACTTTCTTATATTTTATTAGATAAACTCTTATTAGGAAATCAATATCATAATAACTTTCTCTATAACGATTGCTTATCGAGCATCTGATCACATGATATGATTCCTTACCAAGAACTTTAACTTACTATGATATACTCCCATATCAAGAGGCCAATATCAATATTCATATTCAAATACTGAATAAACATCATTTACATTGATACGACTCCTTATCGGGAATCAAATATCGAAATAACTTAGCATGATATGATTCCTTATCGCGAATCCAATATCAAAATAACTTTCATAATTACAAATACTTTCTTTTAATCAGGGGGAAAGAGAACACGACGGAGGAGACAACGCTTACACTCCGACAGTGGGGGTCATCACCATTATTAAGATTTCTTTTTCCTTCCATTTGCCATAAAATTTGGGCCCCTAATTTTTGGGGCCTTGCTCTTATGAACCGGTTAGACTGGTATTGAGCCGGGTCTAGTAAGGTTATTTGGTTGCCAAAATACAAAAAAATTTAGGAAGTTATTTAGAGCACCATTATTAAGGATTGAAAGAAAAAAATTATTCAAACTTTCTCTCTAACTTTTGGTCTCTGAAAACTATCACCTCCACAATCTTTTTCGCATCTATTGTTTTCTTAACAATGAACAAAAAAAATAATCATTCCAACTAATTTTTCTCTCTGTTTTACCTTTGACTCTACCCAACAACTTTTTTTCTCTCCTCATTCAATCATTATTATAGAATAATCTTTATTATGTACTCCATCTGTCCCTGAATAATCTTCCCTTTTCTTTTTGGGACAAGTATTAAAGAGAAATAATAATCGCGACCTTAATTGTATTATAACAGAATTAAAAATTAAAGTTGGTAGACTGTTCATGAATTATTTGTTGAGTTAAGAGAATGTAGGGAATTGGGTAACATAATAATAAAAAAAAGCTAAATAATATTTTCCTTGACGGGCTCATACCTAAATAAGAAAATGAAAACTCTATTTAGGACAGACATGAATTGAAAAATGAAAACTCTAGTTAGAGACGGATGTAGTATTTCTTAATATTATGATATATTCATTAATAAATAATATTAATTACTAATAAAATAGATAATTTAATTAATTGCATAATGAATATTTTTTAGTATTTTGATTAGTGTTTTTGGAATGTGAAAATGGAGATATATAATATAAAATAAGCAAAACAAGAGGAAATTATTAAAATAGTAGAAACAATATTTCCAAATTATAGCAAAATGTGTCTCTATTTATATAGCTCGAAATGATAGAGCTAGTGGTATTTTTATTTTATTTATGGCTTTGTAACTTTAATTTAAAGTATCGCATCTTCAATATTAACTAAGATATTATTTTCTCTTTTTTGTCGGATTCGCCAAAACTAATTGGGTTTGCCATGCATCAGGAAGTAAGGAAACAATAATGTATTTTCGCTTCAGTTTACTAAAAAAACTAAAACTATGCATTTGAGTTAAGTAAAAGAAAAAAAAAATTATTTTTCAAATACCCACAGATGTGGCCCCACACCACGATAGTCATAAAACTTATCGTCCCATGACTTAGTATGACGCCAATCACCCCTACAATCTTTATTTCACTCAACATAAAGTATCGCATCTTCAATATTAGCTAAGATATTATTTTCTCTTTTTTGCCGGATTCGCTAAAACTAATTGGGTTTGCCATGCATCAGGAAGTAAGGAAACAATAATGTATTTTCGCTTCAGTTTACTAAAAAAAACTAAACTATGCATTTGAGTTAAGTAAAAGACAAAAAAAAATTATTTTTCAAATACCCACAGATGTGGCCCCACACCACGATAGTCATAAAACTTATCGTCCCATGACTTAGTATGACGCCAATCACCCCTACAATCTTTATTTCACTCAACATTTAGTGGGTAAATAAAGACATGACGCCAATCAGTAGTTTGTGAGTGTTGTGAGAATTCCAATACTAGCAGATTTTAAGCCTTAGTTTAGCATCAAGAACCGAGTTCTTGAAACTTAACTAAACGTTCCAAAGAATATAGTATTCTTCTTTGATTCACTATCGTTCGAGTTGTAAGGTGTAAGATTACTTCTTCACGTTACACATCACATCCTCATGGCCAATAACTTCCATCAGATTTGTTTGGATAAGCAAAGTTCAGTGGAAAAAACACACCCTAAATGGTCAAAGTACCATGATTCCAGTTGAGTTGTTAAATTGATGTAAGAATTTAATTTATTAGGAATATTATCTAAAAATATTAAAGAAACCATTTTAAATGGTCGTTTGGTTGAGTCAGCAAATAGTATATTTTTAAAAGTTGTTTTTTCCTTGGAATTTCATTTCCTAGAAAATTGCACAAATTGCTTGGTCGCTCCTGAAAACAAAAACTTCTAATTGAGGTAGCAGTAGCAAATGAAATTCCAAGGAAAAAACAAAAATTTCAAGAGCGACCAAGCAATTTGTGCAATTTTCTAGGAAATGAAATTCAAGGAAAAAACAACTTTTTAAAATATACTATTTGCTGATTCAACCAAACGACCATTTAAAATGGTTTCTTTAATATTTTTAGATAATATTCCTAATAAATTAAATTCTAACATCAATTTAACAACTCAACTGGAATCATGGTACTTTGACCATTTAGGGTGTGTTTTTTCCACTGAACTTTGCTTATCCAAACAAATCCGATGGAAGTTATTGGCCATGAGGATGTGATGTGTAACGTGAAGAAGTAATCTTACACCTTACAACTCGAAGGATAGTGAATCAAAGAAGAATACTCTATTCTTTGAAACGTTTAGTTAAGTTTCAAGAACTCGGTTCTTGATCCTAAACTAAGGCTTAAAATCTGCTAGTATTGGAATACTCACAACACTCACAAACTCTTCGAAGATTTACTTGCAAACTCACAAGAAAATCCCTCGGCAAATTAATCAAACAAGCAAACAACCTAGTCGCCAATTTGATGCATAAATTTTGTTAAACTCTTGATATTATTTCGTGTGTAAAATAATGTACAATCTAAGCTATTTATAGGAAAAGAACATAACCCTAATAGGCTTAGAACACGTCTCTAAGTCCTAGACTCCTAACACCAATGAGTCACGTAAAATCCACCGTTTTAAGAATGTAGGTAAAACCATGACTCCTAAGACTCCAAACACAACAAGGACTCTAAAGACTACTACTACTAATCCAACATGGATTGGTATTCTCCTAACAGACTAGGAGACTAAGTATTAACTTCTCCTAACAGAACTAGGAGACTAATACCTCAACTTCCCATGGCACAGTGGTTAGCACTGTGTGTCCGACAGTGGTTGGCACTGTATTGTGACCACCATGCACACCCTTGCAGCTTCCAAACTTGGACCATGTGCTTCACTAAACCTTCCTTGGCTGTCCCCCATTCCTTTAGCAAACAACACCTCATGATCACCACTTGATGAGCTCCTAGCAACCTCATCATTCCCTCTTTCTTGAGAAGGAATTGCCCTCAATTCCGCTAGGTCATCATCCCCTAGATAAGGTGATAAATCTCCTACATTGAAACTTGCGGAGACATTGCCATACTCACTAGGTAGCTCCAGCTTGTAAGCACCCTCACCTAGTCTTATTTCAACCACAAAAGGCCCTTCAGCTCGTGGCATGAGCTTGTGTTTTCTCTTCCCTGGAAACCTTTCCTTCCTTAGATGTAGCCATACTAGATCCCCTGGTTGAAATTCGCTGCCTTCTATTCTTATTAGCTCTCTTCTTATAAGCCTCGCTCATCTTCTCAATTGTAACTCGAACTTGCTTGTGTAGTTTAAGCATGTTAGCAGCATGTTCCCTTGCTTCCTTGTGTACATACTCATCCTTAGGTAAAGCAATGAGATCAATAGGTACATAGGGATTCACCCCATAAACTACCTCGAATGGGCAATACTTTGTGGTGCTTGTAGGTGTTCGATTATATGCAAACTCAGCATGAATAAGTTTGATATCCCAATCCTTACCAGTCTTGCTCACCAACCCTCATAGCAACACCCCAAGTGTCCTATTTGTAACTTCAGTTTGCCCATCTGTTTGTGGATGATGAGATGTGCTAAACAACAACCTTGTTCCCAATAGCCTCCATAATGTACGCCAAAAATAGCTGAGGAACTTGCTATCCCTATCCGAGACTATGGATCTAGGAACCCCATGTAGCTTCACAATCTCCCTAAAGTACAATCCAACCACATTGATTGCATCATCCACCTTGTGACATGGTATGAAATGAGCCATCTTTGAGAAGCGATCCACTACCACCATAATAGCATCTTTACCCTTTTGTGTGCGAGGCAATGCCACCACAAAATCCATGCTCACATCCTCCCAAGGCCTCTCTGGAACTGGTAATGGTGTATATAGTCCCTTATGGAAGGTGCTCTTGGCTCTTTGACACACACCACACCTTGCCAAGTGTGCTTGAACATCCCCTAGCATGCGTGGCCAAAAGAAATGCTCATGAAGAAAATCTAAGGTTTTATGCACTCCAAAGTGTCAAGCCAAACCTCCTCCATGCGCCTCTTTCACTAATAGACCCCTTATAGCACACTTAGGTACGCACAACTTATTTCCTTTGAATAAGTACCCCTCATTCACCATGTAGACTCCTTGTGGTCCCTTCGAGCATTCGTTGAACATCTCTTTAAAATCTGGGTCCTCCACATAATACTCCTTTATTATCTCGAATCCAAGGATTCTAGAATCAAGTAGTGTCAATAGGCTATACCTCCTAGATAATGCATCCGCCACAATATTAGCCTTCCCTGCCTTGTACTTAGCCACAAAGCTAAAAGATTGCATGAACTCCACCCACTTTGCGTGCCTGGCACTGAGCTTATGTTGTCCATGAATGTATTTCAAGGACTCATGATCCGAATGCAAAACAAATGCTTGGGGGTGCAAATAATGACTCCAATGATCCAAAGCTCTCACCATAGCATAGAACTCCTTGTCATAAGTCGAGTAGTTTAAATTTCCCCCTCCAAGCTTCTCACTAAAGTAAGCAATGGGACGCCCTTCTTGTACCAACACTGCCCCAATTCCCTTGCCACTTGCATCACATTCTACCTCAAAGGGTTTAGTGAAATCTGGTAATGCTAAGATAGGTGCATTACACATCTTACTCTTCACCTCTTCAAACGCCTATTGAGCTTGTTTGGTCCATTCAAATCCTCCTTTCTTAGTACATTCAGTGATGGGAGCCAACAATGTACTAAAATTCTTAATGAACCTCCTATAGAATGAAGCTAAACCATGGAAAGACCTTGCCTCTGTCAATGTCTTTGGAATAGGCCATGACTCAATAGCTTCAACTTTAGATGGATCCACCTTGATGCCATGATCCGTCACAATGTAGCCAAGGAAACTAATCTCTCCTTGCATAAAGGTGCACTCTCCATCTTTCCAAAAAGCTTCTGTTTTCGAAGTACCTCAAATAACTCCCTTAGGTGCTTCAAATGTGTCTCCTCATCTCTACTATACACCAAGATGTCATCCAAGTATACCACAATAAACCTCCCCAAAAAGGGCCTAAGTACTTCATTCATCAGCCTCATGAAGGTACTTGGCGCATTAGTGAGTCCAAATGGCATCACTAACCATTCATACAACCCATGCTTAGTTTTGAACGCCGTCTTCCATTCATCCCCTTCCCTCATCCTTATTTGGTGGTAACCACTTCTAAGGCCTACCTTCGAAAATAGTTTAGCGCCACACAACTCATCCAGCATGTCATCTAGCCTAGGGATTGGAAACCTATATTTGATAGTAATGTTATTCACTGCCCTACTATCAATACACATTCTCAATGTTCCATCCTTTTAGGCACCAACAATGTAGGCACAGCACAAGGGCTCATGCTCTCTTTCACGTATCCCCTCTCCATTAACTCCCCTATCCGCCTTTGCAACTCCTTGGTCTCCTCTGGATTTGCTCTATCTGAAGGTTTGTTTGGGATTGGTGCCCCTGGTATGAGGTTATTTGATGTTCAATCCCACGTATTGGTGGTAATCTAGGTGGTAAATCTTCCGGAAAAACATCCTCAAACTCCAACAATAGCTTGGCCAGTTTAGGACTCTTGCTTGTTAACCCTTCCACCACTTCCTTGCTAAATAGCATGCAACAAGGTTCGCCTTCATCAATCTCCCTCTCCATCACCTTTCTTCCTACCAAAAGAGTCTCCTTTGGTTTGCTTGTTGTAGGAGGGTTGTGTCTTGTAGGGGGTAAAGGAATTAATTCCTTCTTCACTCCATCCTTCCTAATGGTGTACACATTAGTTACCCCATTGTGCTTTGATTGTCTATCATATTGCCATGGTCTCCCTAGAAGGATATGTCACGCATCCATATTCAAGACATCACACAAAATTTTGTCCCTATAGGACCCTATTTGGAACCCTACTAATGCTTGTTTCCTTACTGAAGTGCCTTGCTCATCCAACCACCTTAGTTTGTAGGGACTAGGTTGTCGAGTGGTCTTTAGGCTCAACTTCTCCACCAACTCCTTAGATACAACATAAGTCATACTCCCTCCATCAATAATCAAGTTGCACAATTCTCTATTCACCCTACACTTAGTTTGGAAGATATTCTCCCTTTGCTCCGGTTGATTGGCTACTTGAATATGCATGACCCTTCTCAATATGAGGCTTCTCTCCTCCTCTGGTCCACACTTTTCGGCTTCTTCATCACTACTCTCCACCAGATCCACTTTCTCCTCAATCCTCTCGTCCTCCTCAGTGAAGGCTTGGATGCCTATGACTTGGATCTCCATTATGGTGAGTGCCCTAGGGTTAGGACAATCCCTTTTGTAGTGGCCGTGTCCTTGACACTTGAAACACTTGATCTTGGAAAGGTCACCACCTGCCACAGCCAATTGTTTCCCTTTATCTCCTTCAAGTCTTCTAGGGTTAGGTGTTTTCACACTCGAACTCCCTTCTTTTGTTCCCCCATAGGTTCCCTTGAACTTTGAACTACCACCCTTCTCATAGGTTGTAGCCCCTTTCTCCTTCTTCCTATGCTTATC
This sequence comes from Beta vulgaris subsp. vulgaris, assembly GCF_026745355.1. Lineage (NCBI taxonomy): Eukaryota > Viridiplantae > Streptophyta > Magnoliopsida > Caryophyllales > Amaranthaceae > Beta > Beta vulgaris. The sequence goes on from NC_079202.1 coordinate 20,177,794, forward strand.
AAACTTCATGGCTAACTTGCATGCCTCGTCATAGGTGATGTAGGGATGTACTTTAACCTTTTCATATATGTCATTGTTAAGTCCTGCCAAAAACCGCCCCAACTTTTGCTCCTCCCTTTCCTCAATCTCCCATACAATGACTAGTCTTTCGAACTCCTTGATGTAGTCTTATACACTTCCAAATCCTTGCTTCAAAGTGCTCCACTTTACATACAAGGTTTGTTTAAAGTTGGTAGGGAAAAACCTCCTCCTTAGGTGCGTTTTAAGCTTTGGCCAAGATTGAATCTTTCCTTTACCATCCCTCCTTCTTTGAGCTTGAACACCCTCCAATCAAATAGCAGCGTGTTTGGTTAGCTTTAACTTGGCAATTGAAAATTGCTTCTCATCCGGCGTCTCCCTATACTCAAAGAATCTTTCAATGGATCTCTCCCACTCCATGTATAACTCAGGATCTAAAGTGCCATCAAAGTCATTGATGTCAATCTTCATCCCTCGATCACTCGAACCACCATCGTTCTTCCTCTCCTTGTCTTTGCCTAGCATACTTACGGTTAACATGGCCAAGACTTGTTGCATGGCTGCAAGTTGTTGCTGGAGCAACTCATTAATCCTCTCTTGGTTGTTGTCTCCCATGATGGTCAAGTATCAAACACCAAGAATCAGCAAGATCCACCAAGAAACACCAAGAACCCCTCGAACGTTGCTCGAAAACTACTCGAATACTCCTCGTACTTCTAGGCTCCTTCTTGGACCAAAATCTCCAACTTTGGCACGTCCAAATTCCCCAAAGCCACGCCTTTGCTCTGATACCAATTGATGTGTAACGTGAAGAAGTAATCTTACACCTTACAACTCGAAAGATAGTGAATCAAAGAAGAATACTCTATTCTTTGAAACGTTTAGTTAAGTTTCAAGAACTCGGTTCTTGATCCTAAACTAAGGATTAAAATCTACTAGTATTGGTATACCCACAACACTCACAAACTCTTCGAATATTTACTTGGAAACTCACAAGAAAATCCCTCGGCAAATTAATCAAACAAGCAAACAACCCAGTCGCCAATTTGATGCATAAACTTTGTTAAACTCTTGATATTATTTCGTGTGTAAAATAATGTACAATCTAAGCTATTTATAGGAAAAGAACATAACCCTAATAGGCTTAGAACACGTCTCTAAGTCCTAGACTCCTAACACCAATGAGTCACGTAAAATCCACCGTTTTAAGAACTTAGGCAAAACCATGACTCCTAAGACTCCAAACACAACAAGGACTCGAAAGACTACTACCACTAGTGGAAAAATAAGGAAGGGCTGCGCTAAAAAACGCCCTTAGGGCTGCGCTTTTTCACAACAGCCCTTTTAATAGCAGCCCTTCATTTTTTAAGTAGGGTTGCGCTTTTCAAGCGCAACCCTTTAAGCTTAGAAGGGCTGCGCTTTTTAGGTAAAAGCGCAACCCTTCTAAGCTTAAAGGGCTGCGCTTTTTAGGTAAAAAAAGACGGGAAATTGGACTTAAACTTGGAATGAAATGATACCATATTCTTCATGCACTACTGTATGTTTAATGTTCAATTAATGTATCAAAACTTTGCATCCTAGAATATATGCATTATTCAAAGCCAGGTTATTAGCAGTGGTCAAAAATCAAAATGAAAAAAGAAGGAATCATGTACACCGAAGCCAACTAGCCAACTACGGTGGTAGAAGACAAAAATCATATTTGTGGCACTCGTAAACACAATATGATAATTGGGTAATTGCAGGTGAACAAAAGTTGGTAGTCATGCTTCAAGTGATCAGACAATACCATAATTTGGTTTAAGACTCAGAAAATAAAAGATATCTACACAAAACATAGGATAATACGAATGAACAAAACCCTAAAATTATAGATCTGAAAAATACGAAAATGAAAAATACGAAATAATGACGAAAAAATGAAAAAAAAACCCTACAAAAATAAACTAATCTAAAAATGAACAAAAAATGAAAAAAATAAACGAAAATGAAAATAAAAACCCTAATATTATAGATCTGAAGTTGAAATCAAAAGACTAACAAAAGCCATACTCGTTGGAGGCGACGAAATAATGACGACGAACAATACGCCTTAGACTCGAACGACAACTCCCTTTTATCATCTTCTTCAAACGGCTCAGACTCGAACGTCGTTTCTTCGAAGTTCGAATTTCAGTGACAATGTTATATTCGCTGCGCATTACAAACTGAAACAACGAATTTCAGTGACAATTTCGAAGTTCTTGAAGTGGTGGAGTATAGAAGTATGGAACAAGTCATACATATAATTGACTGCTGCTGTGAACGCCGTTGTGATGAATGAGAGAATGAGATTGTGAGAGAGGAGAGAGAGAATGAGAGAATGAGAGAGGAGAGAGAGAATGAGAGAATGAGGGAGGCTGCGAGAATACCGCGTACCCTAGCGCTTGAGAGAATGAGATTTTAAACCCAGATTTTAAGCCCAGCATTATACAGCGTTTCAATTACATAATAAAAGGGCTGCGTTTTTTTTAAAAAGCGCAACCCTACATAATAAAAGGGCTGCGCTTTTTTAAAAAAGCGCAGCCCTTCTGTTCTGTAGGGCTGCACTTTTGATGAAAAGCGCATCCCTTCAGTGGTAGGGCTGCGCGTTTAGAAATAGCGCAGCCCTTCCTGCGCAGCCCTTCCTTTTTTTCCCCTAGCGTACTACTAATCCAACATGGATTAGTATTCTCCTAACAGAACTAGGAGACTAAGTATTTACTTCACCTAACAGAACTAGGAGACTAATACCTCAACTTCCCATGGCATAGTGGTTAGCACTGTGTGTCTGACAGTGGTTGGCACTGTATTGTGACCACCATGCACACCCTTGCAGCTTCCAAACTCGGACCATGTGCTTCACTAAACCTTCCTTGGCTGTCCCCCATTCCTTTAGCAAGCAACACCTCATGATCACCACTTGATGAGCTCCTAGCAACCTCATCAGGATGACGTTTAAAACTAATTATAAACTTGCTATAGTTGTGAATTAAGCTTGGACTTGCTTTTTTTGGCTTAGTCCTGAATTTGGCTTTTCTCAATTTATTTAGTCTTGAAACAACTTTTATGAGCTTATTAGTAACTTACACTAACTTACTCATTCTATAATGAATGAAGATAAGGTGCAGAAAACATATGCTTAATAATAAGTTATGTATATTTGGCTTTTCACTTTAACTTTTACGAGCTTATTAGTAACTTACACTAACTTACTCATTTATAATGAATGAAGATAAGGTACAGAAAACATATTTGGCTTTTCTCAATTTATTTAGTCTTGAAACAACTTTTATGAGCTTATTAGTAACTTACACTAACTTACTCATTCTATAATGAATGAAGATAAGGTGCAGAAAACATATGCTTAATAATAAGTTATGTAGTAAGGATTTGATTGATGGATAAAAGTACCTATTTTGCTTGCTACATTCACTTGTAATTGAAGTTAGTGATGACTAATTTTTTATTTAAAGCCCAATAGCAAAAGTAAATAGATATTGCTCTCATTTAAGTTTTCTACTTCCGAATTCGGTCCAAACTTTTCCAGATATGGTCTCATCTCCACGAATTAGAGTTAGTCGAATTCAATACTCATTCTGTGAGGTGTAAATGAGATGAGACAACTCGTAAGCTGCTCGAGATCGACTCGTCAGAGCTCGACTCAAACTCGAGATCGACTCGATGACTAAAGAGTCGAGTTGAGCTATTAACTACTCGATTCGAAAAGCCGCGAGAAATCAGAAACAAAATATAATACTAGTAATTTCAATAAATAATAGTCTTACCTTTTCAAAGATTTTAATACATGAAATAGAATTAATATAGAAAATATTTTCATGGTGGACTTGTCATAGTTTGTCTTCAGGTGGTTGTTAACCAATCGAGCACAAGATTTTAACGAGCCTTAGCCTTGGCTCGACTCGAACGAGCAGAACAAAGTGAAAGTTTAATCATCATGCCACTTTTTGTTATTTAAAACAAGGAAATTTTGCCTGTAATAATCCCACCTTTGACCGATATTTAAAAATAATCTCACCTTTAGATTATTCTGGAATAATCATACCTTTGCTTACTAAATTGAGTTTTTGGTCCCAAGAACATAATGACCGGTAACAACAGGTTACCAGCCTCCTTTCCCTGTTGCCCCACCCCCAGCAGCCCCCACCCCCACCCCAATTCCATGCTGCCCCACCCCTCCTCCCCTCCTCCCCTCCCCCCGTCGCAGCCCCCCTCCCCATCCACTCCCACTGTCGCAACCCCCTCCCCCTCCCCTCCCATTTCCCTGTCGCAGCCCCCACCCCCTCCCCTCCCCTCTCCTCCCCCTGTTGCAGCCCCAACCCCCTCCCATTAGCACCATTTCACCACCATCATCTCTAGCATTCGCATCACCATCTCCACCATTCGCACCACCTTAAGATCCGAAAAGAGGAGAGAGACAGGAGAAAGAGAGAAGCGGCGACGGGGAGAAAGAGGGGGTGGGGGCCTAGTGGCTGGGGAGTGGGCTGGTGGCTAGTGCGTGGTCTGGTGGCTGGGGCGGGGGTCAAGGAGGGAAAAATTACCGGTTTATTAAGTTACAGGTTCTTGGGACCAAAAAATCGATTTAGTAAGCAAAGGTAGAATTGTTCCATAATGATCCACAGGTCGGATTATTTTTGGAAGATCGGCCAAAAGTGGGATTATTCCTGGCAAATTTTCCTTAAAACGATAGAGATGAGTACTGGAGTTGTTGACGAGCTAAAACTTAATTCATCTTTCCACATGGAAAAAGGACAATAGAATTTAAAAAATCCTCTTCATTTGTTTTTGTTCCAATTTATAATCTAAACGAGTCAGACATACACCCTAGTACATGTTACATGGCACTAAGGGTATCCTCGAAGCGTATGGAATTTCGTCACATTTCTGAATGGGTTATCTTGTGTTTCTAATATTTAATCATTTGATAACTACAGTTAATCTTAATCTACGTTCATCCATTACAACAAAATTTTATAGCCAAAACAATCTTTCAGTTACATATTATTTCCCATCTCTCATGTTATAACTAAACAAGGAAAAAATTAATCCCATTGTTTCCTTGTGCCTCCCACTGAATTTTCAAATACTCTAAGCGCAGTAGCTAAACTTGTGATTAAAGTTGGTGCACCATAATAACTGTAACTCCCGTCTCCCTATATGAGAACATTCGCAAAATAAGTTTTTTGAATAAATAATCTGACCATGTAATTATCATATAATAATTAATGGTCTCAGCATTTAGTACCGTGTCAATTAAAAATTAGCCCATGATTATATTTTCCTATAATTCTTGACAGAAAGCACTCCATATTTGTTTAAGTTGTATCCACTCCTAGAACACCATCTTCGCTATTGCATGAAACTCATCCATGCACAACCCCATCCACCATTGCACCGGGAACTCTGCAGGCTCCCACTGACTGATTCACGAAAATGTTCAAGAAGCTGCAAATGGCCTCATCAAGGATCTCCATTGCACCGGGAACTTTGCAGGCTTCTGGAGGCTCACACTGATTGATTCACGAAACTCTTCAAGAAGCTTAAAATGGCCTCATCAAGGATCTCCATGATACCATGCTTCAAATTGATAGCCTTGTCACCACGCAATCACAATTCGGGTTTATCCCACAAGGCCAAAAATGCTCCTCAAAATGCCTGCAAAACACATACAGGAAACAAAGCAGTACCAAACCCAGAGTAGATAGTCGGGCCACAAATTTCATCACAAATGCGAGGGAAACAGCTGTAGAACCAGATTAATCAAGCATAATAAGTTTTAGGACTTCGCTTGTCTGTAGTTTTAGTACTTCGTTTGTCAGAGATGCATACTATACCTAAGCATAGAATACTGAATGTTAGCAGTAACCTCTCAGCTCAGAAACATGTAGTAAAGGTCAATCAACATGAATGAGTATAATGTCAGCTAATTCGAATCGTTTAATGTTTTGTAATAGACCAAAAGATGTGTGGATCACTTACAATCCAAATCAGTAGACACCAAACATATAGAAACTCCACTTTCCATGAAAAAAAACACTTAAGCTTCTCAAATAATTAGTATACATAAGGCCACACATGCAAGCTCATGAATCAAATGAATATATCCTCACAAGAGGTCAGAAGATCATACAATCACTCGTGTGTTTAGTAGGGTTATGTGTTTCACTCAAATAACTTCAATAACAGCACACTACAATAGGCTTGCAAACTCCCTTCATTTCTACTAGTAGGACTACCTGTTCACTATAGGTTATAAGGTCTTGGATTGATTAAGAGTATAAGGGGCACAGGATATGCGGTGGTCGATTGGAGAAGTGAAGCACACTTATTTTCAACGATAAAGCATATGCGAGATCAACACACAGCTTCAACTCCCTCATAAGAACCAACTATGCATAATTATTCCCCAATAGACTCTCCCTTTTATCAGCAAAGACCTGCTAATCTTCACAAAACTTTTTTCAATATTTTCTTTTTCCGGTTTTTTTGTTCTTTTTCTTCTGTTTAAAAGAGAGCAACTAAAAGCGAGGGGACAAAATTAGAGATGGAGCATTAGCGATGGGGAAGAGTACACCTTATGCAACCAATGGGCCAAAAATAGAGATGTATATCCATACCAAACGACCAAGATGAACCACCAAAGCTACCCAATTCATCCACATAAAAAAACAACAAGTCCCAAGTTCCTAAGGTCATGGAAGTATAATTAAGAGGTAACGGAGTAGAAGAGTGGGAATGGTTTTAAAACTCGATGGGATCAATAAAAGGGGATATTAATGTGGGTGGCTTTTGGCTACGTGGCTAAAGCAAATGCAATCTTCAACCCTCCCTACACTGCACAAGTGTCTGTTTAGCCTCGAAATAGAGTGAATGCAAGTTCTAGAGTGAAACCATCAAGAAGTAAGCACACATGCAACAAAAACTAGAATTGACGAAATTATGTCACTCATAAGGCTCAAAATTTCTCACCAGTTTTTGCCTATTCACGCTCATAAATTTGTAAGTAGTGCCACAAATCTAACCAACTACAAGGATTTAAGAATGAATTTTCAAACAAAAGTGGAATTTTCTCTATGTTTGGCTAACTCAGCACATCAAGGGGATTTAAATAAATGATATCATCATAGCACGAGAGCAAAAACTACTGTGACATACATCAGTGAATTCTAAAATATAGAAGGAAAGGCCGCAGATTCCCTGCTTTTTCTCTTATTTCTTTTTAAGGGCAAAGGTTAAGGAAACTCACCAGAGCAGTAAACATTAAACACTAAGAAATGAATATAGAACACACCAAAACATTACATTCTAAATCGAAAAGAAAACACTCCTAGAAACCTAATTACAAAACAAAAGCGCTCAGTATCAAACAGACACAGGAAAAAGAAAATCCTACTCCCACCAAAAGAAGACCCCATCTAACTACAAACTACCGAAAAACAGGCTAACTTACGTGCAAAGGATGGGGAAGAAAATAGGAAAGTAGGACAACTAGTTCCTAGGAGGACAAGGTGCTTGATCATGGGGTTGTGGGTAGTGTGGGTCAGGGTATGGTAGAGTGTTGGGGTTGATATGCCCCTGCTGGACATGCCAGCTGTATATGGGGTAAAGCATTTGATCGAAGTGGTCTAGGCGTTGGTTCATGTATTGTTGAGAGGTATGAATATCTTGGATTCCAGTACGGATGGAATCCAAGGAAGCTTGCAAGGCAGCGAAGTCACAGGGCCGAGGCGAGGGCCGTGGAGTGGGCTTGAAGGGGGAACCACCAGCATGTCCATCATGTATAAAGAGAGGGGAGGGGTTAGTTTGGTTTTCTCTCTCATAGTTTTCATCATTCCTCTCTTCCTCTCCATCAGTCTCCAAAGTTTTAGAAAATTCCCAATTAGCCTGGTTCCTCACAGTTGTGAGGTCAGGATTAGGCAAAAAGAATGTGGGTTTCTTATCCACTATCCACCTATACCTATCACCATCCTCATGCAACCAACGCATAACCACAAGTTTTGGAATATCAAGGGTGGGGATAGGACCAACCGATTGGATTTGATCCAAAGCAAACCCCAAGGAAATTGCGATTGGAGTAATGAGCCCACCAATAACAATCGGGCTCTTTTTCTTGGACCTCCCAACAGCATGAAAATGCCGTGCTATGTAAGAGGCAGTACTCAAATGCACATCAGGAGGATACAACATGGTCTGTATCATTTCCACTTCCCACTCCCTTACAGTCCCTTGACTATCATGTCTCCCGAAAATAGTACTTGCCATAAGCCTTTGCAAATATCGAAACACGGGGTTATGAATCCTTGAAGCCTTAGCAGATTGAGGATAATAATCACTACACCCTGTGATTTGTCTCCAAATCAAGCTCGGATCACTATTATAATACATAACACTACCACCTCTCGGCAATCCATAAAAGTCCCCGAATTCATCTAGAGTTTTATCAAATTCCTGGTTAAACATCCTAAACCGAACACCCGGTACCTGTCCCTTAGGAATCTTAACAGTATTTTGCTGAAACGAACTCAAAAACTCCAATGTAAGTTCCGCAAAGGTACGATGTTGGTTCATCATTAACATTCTCCACCCGACACGGTCGAACAACCATTCTAAATCAGACTTTATACCCAAAGCAGTAATACATTCATCACTTATAAACCTAGTAGCTACAATTCGTCGGACCTTTAAACATTTGAAGCGACTAAAATGCTCAATGTCACGAAACTTAATATGTGGAAAATCCTCATCTTGAAGCTCAACTTCACAAGGGTTACCTGCTGGGTTCGGGTTCGGGTCCGGTTCTGGATCCAATGACGGCTCCCTATCCCGTGATGAACATGGTTGTACACGTGATTTTTTGCTCTTCCATGATACAGACATTTCTGAAACCTTCAAACATCAAAAAAACGAGGTAAATACACAATATCACAAAATCTTTATTAGAAGTTAATGGAATTGAAGGGAAAGGGTTATCTACCGGAACCACTCCTGAGTTCGGGTCCGGGATTGGGTCAGGTGTCGGGTCCTGTTGAGGGGATAAGCTTGGATGTGTACGTGCTCTTTTGCTCTGCCGTGTTGCAGACATTTTTTTAATGGGTATTGTAGATCAGGAGGTTAAGATGAGTAAATTGAAGGTTTAATTTAGTTATGAGAGGAGAAAATGGTGGAAGTTTTAAAGAAAGGTGTGATGGAGGAAGAGAGTTTTGATGAGAGAGAAAGTGAAGATGCGGGAGGTGAGTGATGACGGCCGTGCAAAATGAGTGGGAAAAGTAGGTTTATAGTTATAATCTGAGATGTTGATTATAATTAGTTCGTTGAATTAGCTAATAACCTTAAAATGTTTTAGATGAAATATGTGATAAAGCTGATAAATGTGTTCCAAATGGAGTAGAAAGAGGAGATGAATGCTTTTTTTTTTTTTTTTTACAACAGGTAAAGACATTGTCATTAAAATTTGAATAACATAATTTGCATTTAGCCTTTTCCTTGCTTCTAGTGCTAATCTATGCGTTATCTTTATATATATCCCATTCATCCTCTATATTTTCACCTATTCACACAAAGAAGCCCAAAATCCAACATTATCTATTACTATATTTCTAATTGCTACTGGGGTAACTCCATCCATTTTAAAAAGTTGATTACATTTACAGACTCTATGCTAATTCTAAAATTCGACCCCAACTTGCATGATTGTCTTAATGCTTGCAGAATGACTAAGAATTTTATTTGCAGAGGCGAGTCAGACCACACTTTTCTATTCTTGTGGAATTCTTTATCGCCATATCCCCGCGCACGCAATGGCAGCTTTACTTTGCCTCACGAGGGCTTTTTGATCCATTATCTTCCATGCTTTGTCTGCTTGTTTGTCAACAAGTCCATGACCTAAGTCGAAATTTCCAAACGTCCAAACTTCTCCTTTCTCGAGCGCTCCTTGCTTCATCATCTCTTTGTTGCCTAAAGACAGCTTGCTTGAATCCTTAGAAGCATCAGCCGCCCACCACCTTCCCAGATTTTCCTTTTCTAGTTGAAGAATCATAAGTGGATTGCATTGATAGTTGTAGAAATGACCTACGCGATGACACCAAATGCTCCATAGTACAACCACAAAATGGACATGAAGCTTGTTTTCCCGAGGAATAACATGTTATTCGACACCTATTGGGAATGCCTCTTGGGATTCAACTCTGAGTCCTAAGTTTGGAGCTGCCAAGACATGTTTTGCAATTGCATGATCATGGAATAGGCGTCCATTGTTTAAACCCCTCTTAGGCAGAACTTACACATTGGATCAACTCGAATGCCACAATTCTGTAAAATCTGACTTTTCATAATATCTTATAATTTGAAAAATATTTATTAAAAATTCAATTAGTTATTAGAAACTTTTTTTTTTTGGCCAAATGCAGCCCTTCAGAGTGGTCACTTTGTTGATTGCTACCTTTTCATTGCAATCTCGTCAATTGCAGCCTCAAATAAACTACACTATTTTAAGTTGCAGCCTAAATCCAACCTATCTTCACGCCTTTTAGGCTGCAACTTAAAAGTGTTTGGTTTATTTGAGGCTACGTCCTTCAAGAGATTGAAATGTATGGGCTGTAATTAACAAAGTGATCAATTTAAAGGGCTGCATTTGACACTAAATTCATGAAACAATTAATATATATTAAAAATACAATTAATTATCAGGTGTAATTAATTGAGATTTTCGAAAACGAGCTTTGAAAATGCAATTATTTATCATGATAATTAATTGAGTATTTTAAAACTGGGCTTGGAATAAATAAGTAGACGTTATATTCTCAATTTTGAGCTTAGTTTTTAAGATTGCTCTTCCTTAAGTCCACACCAATTAGGACGAATGTATATTTCATTATAAGGTACTAAAATAGGGAGACACAATTATGTGTTTACATAGTGCTTGCATCTCTTCTGAGCTTTCCGTTTTATTGAATAATCTGGAACATTCCCCACAAGCAAGCAAATTAGTTATATTAACAAACCAAGGAAGTTCTTTATCTTGAACGACATACAAGGTATCTTCTCTCAATGAGTATTTAATAGATGGGTCATCCTCACATCTCTACCATTGTGTTAACCAAGATAGGTGGTCAGCTACATAATTTTTCGATCCCTTCTTATCATCCCTTATCTACATTGAATACTTGAAGAAGAAGTATCTACCTAATCAACCTTGGTTTTGCTTCCTTTTTGGACATGATATACTTCAATGTTGATTGATTGATTTACACAATAATCTTGGAACCTATTAGGTAATTTCGGAATCCCTCAAAGCATGAACCATGATTACACTAGTAGAAAATCATCGTATTGCTGTTGTTTTAGCTATATGCAGCAATAGATCGCGTAATAAAAAAAATATTCAAAATACCTATTGCTACAGTTTTTTCAAAAAAAACTGCAGCAATATATTAAAACATTGTTTTTTAGTTTTCTATTGCTGCAGTTTTTTGTGGAGACAGCAACAATAGGTGCTTGGTTAGTATTAGAACTTGTAGACACATAATCGTGTCTCCCCATTTAAGGATCCAATGATGAAACATACCGCGATATTAGTCGGCGCGATCACGAAAGAGCAGTCTAAAGAACCACTCTAAAATTGTGTTTCTAAATGATATTCTAAAGCCCAATTAATTATTCATGACAATTAATTGTACTTGAGCCCAATTCGTTGAAAAGCCCGATTGATTGATAATAAATTGATAAATTTTAATAAACAAATATTTTCAAAAGATAATTTTTACAAGAAAAATTCAGATATACGTAGTCAAAAGATAAAATAAATCTTCTAAAAACGTGTTTTACATAATGCTTCCAAAGGCTCGCCAGGCTGGTGCGCCTGGCGCAGGTCTGTTCACCTATGTCAGGTGCATTAATCTACACCTGACACGTGGATTCCTGACTCATTTAGAGTCTTGCATCAAGCGCAGGTCTCTACGTGAGTCGCGAAGTTTCTTTTTTTTATCTTTTTCAAAAGGTGTCCCATGTGTATGCTTTTTACTAGGCATGCCGTGTCATGCCCTTGACACGCCAGTTGTGCCAGGCGCAGTAGGCGCGTGAGGCGCAGTGTCATTCTGCTTATAAATACTCGTGATTTCCCGAATCAAAGGAGGGTTTTTATGATTTCTTTTACGGATACAAAAAAATCCTTAGGAATACTTACAAACACAAATTGTCTCAAAACACTCAAATACTTTCAATCAATTCTTAAACACACTGCGTTCTTAGTTCTACGATTGCTCCGCCTAAAGATCATTGTGCCCTTCAATCTAAACCGCAAAGGTATAGTCTTGAAGATTCTTGAATAAATTCTCTATTTTTATATTGACCTTACTAATTGTTTCTTTCCTGATGTAGATCTTTAATTTAAAAATCGTGCCTTTGTACATTCTAATCCATTTTTTATACTTTATTTTATATTCATTTATTCATGCCTTTTGTGTTCATTTATTCATGATTGTCCTGCTTCATTGCTTTTATCACCCACGTGTTATTATTGCTAAATAAGACATAAATAATTGTTCTAACATTAATCAGATTAATGTGAACAACCTGCTAGGTTTCCTGTAATATTATATCACTAAAATAGTCTTTGTATGTGTAACCTGAACTAACTTTGGCTAAATATTTTTAGGGTGTTTAAAACATTATATGATCATTTTGTGGCATAAAATCTATAATGAATCGATATTTAGTAGAGGCCAACTTTCGGCGAATCTAGTTCATTATGACTATATTTGTAACATTAATCAGATTAAACGTGTTGAAGTCGCCAAAAATTCTTTAAAGGAAGAATCATAAACCTAATTGGATATAGGCAAATCGTAGGGACAAACTAGGGACTTATCCAATGTATATTTGACGGGAAAATATACATTGGATAAGTCCCTAGTTTGTCCCTACGATTTGCCTATATCCAATTAGGTTTATGATTCTTCCTTTAAAGAATTTTTGGCGACTTCAACACGTTTTCAATACAAAAACTTTTACAGTGAGGTTGTCAAATACAATTACGCGCTCATCCCGCGGCAAAATAAAAACACGCTTATAGAACTTTTACGGTTATAAGTTTCGCTGAGTTAGTATACCAGGCGTCGTTTTACTTTCATCATTAACATCCTCTCTCTCTCCTCTCACTCTCAATCTCTCACATTCTTCTTCTTTGCACCTTGCACCTCTCTCATCTCTCATCTCTCATGCTTTTCTGTGCACCTCTCTCAATTTTTCGCAACTCTCAACTCCTAAAAACGCATCATCATTTTTTGCCAGCTCGACTTCGAACTCGCATCATCAATGAACATTCTCGTCTCACATCATAAATGAACATCATCTGCCGTCATCATTGTGCAATAAGTCTGCCGTCGCCACCCGCACCAAGTTAGTCGTTGCCGTCGCCGCTATCTCCACCAGGTCCGTAGTCACCTCGTCATCATCCTCGTTGTTGTATATTTACTTTGAGCTACATTAAGGGGCTTGGACATGCACACTAGTGGAGAAAAATTTATATGACACAAGAAAACTGATCCGGTTCTTCCAAAATCGGATCAATGAATACATGAAATTATGGGCGCACAATTTTGGGCCAATTAATTCGAATTCGGTTAGGAGGAAAACCATATTAGTTTTTATTAACTGATCTGGTTTGTCCTAACCGGATAAGTTATGACCCCACATGGTAGGCGCAAACGAGCATTCAACTGCTCATCTCCCCCAAATAACCAGCCCATTTCTCCCAAATCACCAACCCATTTCCCTTAAATCACCAGTCCATTTCCTGTTTAGTATATCAGCCCCCTCTAAAACTCAACCCCCTATCTCTCACCCTCTCACCCGCCTATTTTTCCTCCTAACTCCCTAATCTCCCTAACTCCTCTGATCTTCTCACCCTAAACCAACCAACACAACCATTATTCACCTCCCCTTCATTCTCCTCACGAACCTCCTTTCTCTCTTCTCTCTTTCCTCTCTTTCAACCCTAAAGCTTCGATGAACCACCGTTGAAGCTCCAATCGTGCCACCAACTTGTATAGTTGGGACGTGGATTCGCAAGAAGCTGCCCCAGTTAACATCTTGGCTAGTCGTCGAAAATCCGGTTTTGTTCCTGTCTCGTCGTCGCAGATCGACTTCTTTTCCAAATTCATCGTCTTCTCTCACACTCGTCATTGATTCGCTCGTCATCATCTCTTCTCGATGATCTTAAAGCTCTCATCATGGGCAACAAGTCACGCCGTCGTCGCGTTTAAGTATCCTCTTGCCGCCGTCATGTTTAATTCTTTGCTCATCGTTGCCTTCCCCTTCGTCATAGGGTTACAATTTTTGTTTTCTTTGTAATTCAGTTTTACTTATGTTCGGATTTTAGGGTTTTAGCTTAGATATAATTTTTCATTTTAGTGTTTGGAATAAATTCAAATCAGGCTTTTGTTTTTTCTGGTTAGTTTTTGTAATTAGGCTTTTCGTTTTTTCGAATATTCTAAGAACTTTATTTTTTTTTTAGGGTTTGTTTCATTTTTCGTTTTTGTATTTAGTTTCAATGTTTGATTTTGTAATTATTTTAATTTTCTATTCTCTCTTATGTTGGGATTTTTGTGTTAAAATTTTTGGATTTTCTTTTTTTATATTTTATGTTATTTAGTGTAATTCATGTAATATTATTTATGTAATAATTTTATTCGTTTGTATATTGTTGGTTTATGAATTTAGGTTAGTTTGTAATAACAATTGTGGTGGTGTTGAACTTTATTGAGTCGTTGAGTCGTTGTAATGGAGGATGTTGCAAGCTGCGGATATCGCAAGCTACAATATTTTTTTTATAAAATTTAAACTTAAGTTACTGATCCGGTTGTGTTGTAAGAACGAATCTGTTAACCGAAATAAATGATCCGGTTGTCAACCGGAGCAATTAACATTTCATAACTGCTACTACCCTAACCGATCAGATCAATTTCTTGATTAGCTATGCCCATTTTGATCAAATCAGTTATAGTTTTTTCACTAGTGGTAGTATATGACATGAAGATTTCTATCCATTGTTTGCCCAAGAACCGCTCCTATAGAGCGATAACTAGAGTCACACATGAGCTCGTATGGGAGCTCCTAATTTGGCGCTTGCACTATGGTGGTTGAGATGAGAGTGTTTTTCAACTAAGGCTTCCAAGCACTTGTTATTGGACACAAAAAAATTCGGTTTGCTTTTTAAGCAATGTTGTCAAAGGGGCTTGGTACTAAAGGAGAAATCTTTGATGAACCTTCTATAAAATATGTCATGCCCAAGGAATGATATCACACCCTTCATTAACTTTAATCACTAGTGGGCAAAGCTTCTCAATTACTTTAATCTTTGCCTTGTCGACCTCTATCCCCCTGTGTGAAATTTTGTGCCTCAAAACATGTTGGAACATTTATGGTTAAATGTATCTGTTGGGTTTATATGATGATATTACGTTTCAATGTTGTGGCATGATAGGGTTATCGTGCACCTGTCAAATAATAAATTTAGCAAACCTCCTAACAATGTAGTAAGATAATTAAATAGATACATGGAGATGGTTATTTTTAGTTCAGTTTTCAAGTTTGGAAAAACTAATCAAAGTCAAGGATTTGGGATTCAAGTAATTAAATAATAGAAATGATGATAATCAAACAAAAAAAGATCTAGGGCGATGATTCACCAAGTTTCTAGTTCACAGTCAATTAATATATCATCAACAATTTAATCAGTCACATATTGAGAGCAATTGTTAATCCTACGGTCGGATCTTATCGTCTCAATTCAACATATGTAGTCCGGTCGCTAACATAATCAAGATTGCTAATTGTAGATAAGCCTCTAAAAATCCGATCTTTCGATTCTATCCCTCGTTAGCAAGATATAGGCGAACAATTGATCAGGTTGCAAGATTAATAATAAAAACCTAATGAATTATAGATATGAATGACCATTAGATTATCAATAAATATTATTAATTATTCATAGTATAAACATAGATTCCCAAAACCTTAGAAAATAAACTAATCGAACATAAATGAAATAATGAAAACTAAATATAGAAACGAAATAATAATTCAAAGCAATAAATAAATACAAAAGAGAAAAGAAGAAAATACATGTAAAGATTTCATTAAAGGAGAAAAAAAGAAGAGAATGTAAAACTATTCTAAAGGAAAATAAAGCATAACAGAGAAAATAAATCCCCTTTAGAGTATTTATATTTTCCTCTATCAAAAATAAAAATAAGTAAAAGAAAACAAATAAGAAAATAAACTAATACAAGGAAGCTATATGATTGGTCAATTATAAAAATTAATGATGTTTACCGACAACAAAAAAATGCACGACCATTAGTCGACAAAACGAACCCAATTGCGTGCACAAGGCTGGGCATAATTCCCATTGGGTGCTTGTAGGTCAGCGGGCTAGGCAACACTACTGTAGCAAGAGCGAAGATGCAACCCATTAGGTGCTCGGTCATCTTTCGAAGGCTATATCGAGATGTACGTGGGCGTGTCAGCTCTCGTTGTGAAGCTCTTCAAGTCCAATTTCCAACTCAACTTGAATCACTTCAATCATCCGATCCGTAAAACTCAAATTATGATTAAAAGAGTGAACATGTGTCAGTTCTTATCACTTTGCAACTAATGATTTCTTCATTTTCAACTCAAATTCACTCTTGAAGGATATGTCGCGATACTCATGTAAGCTACTTCACTTTGTACGATTATAAGGATCAATAAAAAATTCATGATCATATACTCATCTATCAAAAATCGCAATTCGCTAACTTTCATTGCAAGAATTATCCAATTGCTTGAAAGGAGTCCAAATAGCTATGAAACTATCTGAAACATTTAGAAAATACAAACGAACCGTTACAAAGTAAAAAAATAGATAATTTATGCTAATACACCTAAAATGTCACTATATGAACTAATATGCTCTAATAATGGAACCTAAATGTGCCTAAAAACTTTATATGAAATTAATTTATCAAATTCCCCATAACTAAACCATTGCTTGTCCCTAAGCAATAAGATACAAACATTGAAAAAGAAAGATGACCTACAAAATGGGACTACGATAGGGTCAAACCCTTAATCAAAAGCACGAGAGATATAATCACTACACAAACCAAGCATCGAAACAAACCCGAACAAAGCCGCATAACAAGTCATGTAACACAATCGACTCTCCAACCATACCTCAAACCATCTCCCCCAAGCCGGACATAACTAAACTTGAAAGACATCACTATAGTTATATCATTCTAATCTCTCATGCATGTGTTTAAGGTGTAAACGATGACACACAACTTAAATCAAGTCGACTCAGATTAAGTACGTATTTTTTAACTTTGACTTTTTGACTCATTTTTAATTTAACAACACAATAAACAATCAGTAAGAGGAATGAAAACAAATATTATTAATGATTCATAGCATAAGCATAGATTCCCAAAATCCTAGAAAATAAACTACTCAAATATGAATTAAATAATGAAAACTAAATCTAGGAATGAAAACATAATTCAAAGCAATAAAGAAATACAAGAGAGAGAATAAGAAAATACATGTAAGGATTTCATTAATGGAGAAACAAGAATTAGGGTCATGGAGGAAATAGAAGAAAACGTAAAACTATTTTAAAGGAATATAAAGCATGAAAGACAGAGAGAGAGATAGAGAGAGAAAATAAATCCCCTATTGAGTATTTATATATTTTCCTCTATCTAACCTAAAAATAAGTAAAAGAAAACAAGAATACAAGAACACTAGATGATTGATCGATGATAAAAATTAATGATGCGTGACAACAACAATAAAACCGAGGACGTTTGGTCGACAAAACGAACCCAATTGCGTGCACAAGGATGGGTATAACTCCCATAGGGCGCAAGTAGGACAGTGGGCCAGGCAACGCCGCTGTAGCAAAAGCAAAGAGGCAACCCATTGGGCGTTGGGTCATCTTTCAAAGGCTATATCGTGAGTTCTAGATTTCTATGCACGTGCCAACTCATCTTGAATCACTTCAACCCAATACGTACAACTCAAATTAAGATCAAAAGAGTGAACATGTGTCAGTTCTTATCACTTTGCAACTAATAATTTCTTCGTTTTCAACTCAAACTCACTTTTAAAGGATATGTCATGATTCCCATGTAAGCTACTTCAATTTGTATGATTATAAGAATCAAGAAAAACATCCATGATCATATATTCATCGATAAGAAAATCACAATTCTCCAACTCCCATTGAAAGAATTATCCAATTCATCGAAAATTACTTCGAAAGCATCCAAAAAGCTTCGAAGATCGAGATTTTCTTAGTTTTTCATCGAAAACGAAGAAGACCGAGAATGTCAACGTGATGCAATGGCAATTACAATGGGAAGCAAGGCTGTAAGGCGGAGCGAATCTAGAAAGATTGCCTCAGTTTGGAGCGCTTTTGCTACTGAGAAAGCGAACGGTCAGCGCGAAGGTTAAGCTGTGAAACTACTGAAACATTAAGATAATTTATGCTAATGACACCTAAAACGCAACTATATGAACTAATCTGCTCTAATAATGCGCCCTAAATGTGCTTAAAAAGTTATATAAATTTATTTTGGCGTTAGATGAAACATGGCTAGAAAGAAACGAAAAGAGCATGATAGGGCGTTTGGGGTGCCCGCACCTCACACACAATGGTGTTCCTGCACCTCACACAATGGTGCACTTGCACCTCAGACAACGGTGTGGCCGCACCAACGATTTTGGAACTCGAGTTTTTGAATTAGTAAGGCTGGTGCTCTCGCACCATATTGGACTGGCGCGCATTTTCACTAATCAATGTGTGCCTCTTCGTGTGAAATGATGCATGATTTCATTTATTTCTTTTGTAATTCTTCCATCATATATATAGGAGGATGTCACATATGGAATGAGGTTAGATTCATTCAAATACTTGTGATGCAAGAGCATCTACTATGAACCAAGGTCTTCTAGTTCAACAAGAGAATCAACGAAAAATGGTGAAAGAAGTCCAATTCTTAAGCTTAACAAGTACGGTTTTTCAAAAAGTACTTCTTAAGCACCTTGATTAGGCTAATCCTTTCTAATCTCCCTTTAAGCAAGCTTAATTAATGCTAATGATACCTTTAATCATCATTAAGTATTGTTAATCAAGCTTAGTTGGTGATAAATTAGTTTAATTAGGGCGATTAGCTAAGCTAATCTCGATTAAGCAAAGCTGATTGTTTTTCCTAAGAAATTCAGTTTTGTTAAGGCCTTAAGGAAGCTTATTTCTTAAAATTGAAGGCCACCTCATGCTTGAGGTGACCTCATGGATGATTAGAAAGGCCATTTGATCTTTACATGGGCTTAGAAGCAATAGCAAATGAGAAAGGAGAGCTTAAGGTTGAAGAATGCTAAACTGCAGGCCAGGTGCCACACGTCCTAGCAACCTTTCTTTTTTTAGCCCTGTGCAAGGCTTTTCCCTTCATCAAATAACTTGAAATTGTGAAGATATTTTATTTAATATATGTATTTTTATTTCCTATAGGCCATTTTTCTATATTCCAACGTCCTATAGGGTAACTTAGCTAATGATTAGGAGAGGTACATAAATAATGTTCTTTTATGCTTCTCTTATTTTATTGCTTTAATTAGGACAACAAATGACGTCCTTTTGAGCTGAGTTTTGGACATGTTGTAGCTTAATATGTATAGTTTGTAATTCAGTTGGAATTAGATCATTCTAGTGAATATTGAACCATTTATGCTAAGTTTACTAAGTTGTGTTCCTAGTGTAACTCTTGGCCAGTTTTTACCAACTCTTAAACCTTTGCAATTTTGATCATCTAATCATTGAAGTGGTGATTAAAACTCAAAGTATACTTAAAAAAGAAGCTCATTGTTATAGTTTAGTCTTTATTGGTGGTACATTGGATTGTGGAAGTGGTGGTTGTTCGTTCATTCGAACCGGTTTGATACAATTGTTCTTTCATTTGTTCTTTGTAATTTCGAATGCTCTTGTTGTATAAATCTTTATGTATTATTTGGTATCCGATCTTGAGTTTGTTTAAGAGCATTCAAATAATACTATAAACATCCTAAATAGATCCCATAATCCCAAACAAAACCACCCCCCAAAATCGAACCTATTCTAAGCCTAAACACACTTCTTTTCTTTCTTTCTAGCCATAATTCATTTTGGTTATATCAACCCTGAGTAAAGGTGAATAAAATCAGTTTAGGAGAGGCATGAAAATGAATGAAGCAGGGTTGGTTGGAGTAGTGAATCAAATGGCCACCTTTTCTAAGCAAATGGCTAATATGATGGTTGTTCTTAGAGATGTGGGGTTAAGAGGGCAAGTAAGAATGAGAAATGAGGAGGATGAAGATGTGGCGTATGATACTAGTGACAAAGTCATCTCTGAAGCTTCTAGGACAAGGACATCAAAAGGCCACAAAAAGCAGATGATTTTCGTGACATTAAGTTAGATATTCCTGAGTTCGATGGAAACCTTAATCTAGATGTTTACTTGGAGTGGGTAGCAAGGTATGATTGAATCTTTGAACTTAAGGAGTATGATGATGCTAAGGCTTTCAAGGTTGCAATTACTAAGGTAAAGTGGTATGCATCCCTTTGGTGGGAGAATGTTGTTCTAGCAAGAGCAAGGAAGCAAAAGCCGAAAATCAAGAGTTGGATGAAAATCAAGAAGAAAATGAAAGAGAAGTTTCTACCTTGCACTTATACTCTTGATTTATATAACCAACTATCTGATTTATCTCAGTATCACAAAGGTGCCGAAAGTTACATTCATGTTTGAGAAACTGATGATGAAATTAGATGTTCAAGAAAGAGAGGAGCAAACTATGGCTCGATTCTTAGGTGGTTTGGAGAAAGACATTCAGATGAAGTTGGAGCTGCAACCTTATTTTACTTTGGATGAACTTTTCAAGCTAGCTTTGAAGGTGGAAAAACATCAAAAGAAGAAGAAAAAGAAGGCGTTTGTTAAGGGGACTTCTTACACCAAGGGAAGTTAGAATGTGAAGCCATCTTATGCATCTTGTTACACCCCAAAAGGGTATACTTCGAAGGCCATTGAAAAAGGGAAGAAAGTGGTCGAAGAGTCGTCTAAGAAATCTGATGTAAAGTGTTTTAAGTGTCATGGTTATGGTCATTATCAAGCTCAATGTCCAAACAAAAGGGTAATGACTCTAATTGGCATAAAAAACATTTATGAAGCACATGGATTTCAAGAACAACTTGAAGATGAATCCAAAAAGGAAGATGAACTTGGAGAAGAAGTTGAGGTGGGAGAAGTAACTGAAGGTGATCATTGAGGCCTTATTATAAGAAGGTTTCTTCATGCCAAGAAGGCCGAACTGATTCCATCTCAAAGGGATCAAATTTTCCAAACAAAGTACTTGGTTGGAGGGAAGATTTGCTCGATGATTATTGATGGTGGGAGCTGCACTAATGTGGCATCATCTACCATGGTGGAGAAGTTCAATCATCCTACTTTCAAACATCTTCAACCATATCAGCTTCATTGTCTTAATGATGGCAATTGTGTGGAGGTAACAAAACAAGCTTTAATTAGCTTTTCGTTTGGTGATTCATATAAAGATGAAGTTCTTTGTGATGTTTTGCCTATGGATGCATGTCATATATTGTTAGGAAGACCATGACAATCTGATAAAGAAACTGTGCACAATGGTAGGTCTAATACTTGCACTTTCATGCATAATCGAAAGTAAATTATGTTTAGTCCTAGTAAGCCATGTTTGAATGGACCTAAACCAAAAACAACACAACCTAAAACACAAAACAAAAAAGCCTTAATCCTTTCGAAATGTCAATTAGATAAAGCTATGGAAAATTGCGAGGTTATGTATTTGTTGTTGTTGTTAGACGAGAATGATGTTAATCCTATTGAAATACACGATTGTTAAGCCATTAGTGAGGGAGGTTGGTGATATTTTCCTAAAGACCTTCCATTTGCTTTACCTCCTAGTAGAGGTATTGAACATCAAATTGACTTGAAACCTGGAGCACCATTACTTAACAAGCCAACTTATAGATGTAATTCTAATGAGGCTAAACAGTTAGAATGCCAAGTTAGTGAATTGTTAGCTAAAGGGTTCGTACAAGAGAGTCGTAGTCCATGTGATGTGCCTGTTATTTTGGTTCTAAACAAGGATGGTTATATGCGTATGTGTATAGATTGCAGGGCCATTAACAATATTACAGTTAAGTATAGGTATCCTATACCTAGACTTGATGATTTTCTAGATGAATTACATGGTTCAACTATATTTTCGAAGATAGACTTAAGAAGTGGCTACCATCAGATTTGAATTAAGCACTAGTAGAATAAATGGCTATTGATGCGGTTATTAAGTGGCCTATTGCGATGGTTTTGACCGCGCAACAATTAAGGGGCCAGCAATAGGTAAAAAATATATTGCTGCGGTTTTTAACTGCAGCAATATTTCAACATATTGTTGCGGTTTCTAGCGTAAACCGCGACAATATTATTATTTTATATCAGAAAAATCCAATATATTGCTACGGTTTCTAGCCAAAACCGCAACAATATTATTATTTTATATCAGAAAAATCTAGTATATTACTGCGGTTTCTAGCCAAAACCGCAACAATATATCCTGCAACAGATAATAATTTTTTTTTTTTTTTGCCTTTGCCAATGAAATTTGAAATATTAAAACCAAACCACTATCCATTAAATTCGCAGACAAATTAAAGATAGAATGACATGAATCTCACTTATATATAAAAATGAAAAATTTAATTACATCAATATTAAAAAAAAATGTAAAATGAAAAATCAACTTAAAACAATCTAAAAAAATAATAAACAAATAAAAAAAAACAATCTAAAACTAAAAAAAAAACAACAAACAAATCTAAAAAACGAAAAAACTATCTAAAATGAAAAAGCAAACAAAAATAGATCTACAAGGGAAAAAAAAGCTAACAACCAGATCTTAAAAAAACCGAAAAAAATGAAAAAAAAAACAAAAAAAAGGAAAAAAACTGAAAAAAGGAAAAAAGAAACAGAAATCTCGAGATGATGCGGCTGAGAGAGGTGAGAATGGAGGCTGAATTTCGCTTCGTCGGAGGCTGAAAATGACTCAACCAAAAATTTACTCAACGAAAATGATCTGTTGCAAGTACACCTTTTCGTGCTACTAATCTCTTGTAATACTCATTATCGAAAATTGATGAAGTTGAATCCAAGTAATACCCTGAATTTCGCTTCTCCTTGAGCTGCAGGTTAGCAAAAATGAAGTTGAGCTTCAAAGGTAGAAGATTCGAACAAGAATACTGATAGTAGATAATGTAGGTACTTACACTATCAAACATGACGAAAAACCTAAAAGGGGATGTGTGCATCTTAAACCAAACATTGTTTCTAGTGTCTTGAACCCCATTTTAATCTTGCGTGTGACATATTAAACCAAAATCTCAGTCACCGGTTCTTAACTTGTCGAAAATGTAATTAAAACGATAGAGTCGAGCTTCAAAGGGAGAAGATGTTTATTGCGTTCGATGCTGAGAGAGAGGAGAGAGAGGATGAGAGAGGATGAGAGAGGATGAGAGAGTGAGGCATGAGATTTGAAGGGGGGAAAGAGGCGCCTACTGCCCAAGAGAGATGAAAGGAGGAAAAAAAAACCCTAAGTGACACGCTTTATATACTAAAGGGAAAGAGGCGCTTATTATTTTTTTTAATGAAATTGCTGCGATTTTTGTTAAAAACCGCAACAATATATTAAAATATTATTTTTTTTAACATTATTTTAATATATTGCTACGGTTTTTGTCAAAAACAACCGCAGCAATATGTCTGGTCAAATAGTCAACTTTTTTAAAAAAATTTCCTCTTGACACCATATTGCTGCGGTTTTAGGCCGAAACCGCAGCAATATCTTTTTTTTTTATATATTTTACCTTTTTTTTACGTGATATATTGCTACGTATGGGTAAAACCGCAATAATACCACCGCAACAATAAGCAATGATTCTACTAGTGAAGGAAGGTGATGAGTGGAAAATAGCTTTTAAAACTAAGAGTGGTTCGTATGAATGGCGTGTGATGCCATTTGGTTTGACAAATGCTCCTAGTACTTTCATGAGACTTATGCATGAGGTACTCATGCCCTTCATTGATATCTTTCTTGTTGTTTATTTTGATGATATTCTTGTGTATAGTCAAAGTGAGCAGGAACATCTTGTGCATATAAAGAATGTTTTCCTTAAACTAAGAGAAAAGAAGTTGTATGCAAAGATGGAGAAGTGTGAATTCTTCACTTCTAGCGTAAAATTTCTTGGATTCATAGTGTCTTCTAATGACATTATTTATATGGATGAATCCAAGGTGGAAGTAATAAAGTCTTGGCCAGTTCCTAAAACTATTACTGAAGTTCAAAGTTTCGATGGTTTAGCTTATTTTTACAGTAGATTTATCAAGAACTTCAGTACTATCTTGGCGTCATTGATTGAATGCATCAAGAAGGGCTCTTTTATTTGTACTCCAGCAGCACAAGAAGCATTTGAGCAATTGAAGAGTATGCTTAGTAAGGCTCCTGTTCTAGCCTTACCTGATTTCAAGGAAGGATTTAAGGTTGAATGTGATGCTAGTGGCGTGGGCATTGGAGCTGTTTTACAACAAGGTGGGCGTTCCATAGCCTATTTCAGTGAGAAACTTAATCAGTCCAGACTCAAGTACAACACTTATGACAAGGAGGTCTATGCTATTGTTCGAGTTTTATCTCATTGGACTCATTATCTCAGACCAGGTTAGTTCGTGCTTCACTTAGATCATCAAGCCTTAAAGTAAATTAATAGCCAACACAAGCTCAGTCCTAGACATGCAAAATGGGTGCAACTCCTTCAGTCCTTTGATTTTGTTTCAAAATAGAAAACTGGAGTTTCTAACATTGTTGCAGATGCTTTATCAAGGAGGCATTCTATGCTTTATTTAATGGAGGCTCATGTTATTGGCTTTAGTTATCTTAAGGAGTTATCCAGATTTCTCTCTATTATTAGAAGTATGTAAAGATGGATCTCATGGAGCTTATATAGTTCAAGATGGCTTTCTATTTCGAAACAACAAGCTATGCATCCTTCAATCATCATTAAGGGATTTGCTTATCAAGGAGGTTCATGGAGGAGGACTAGCAGGACACTTTAGCATTAACAAAATTGTTGATGTATTGCAGGAACATTTCTATTGGCCGGAACTTGTAGGAGATGTTCATTCAGTTTTAGCTTGATGTTCTATATGTCAAAAGGCTAAAAGCTCCTTTCATCAAGGACTTTATACACCTCTTCCCGTTCCAGTTCAACATGGGAAGATGTGAGCATAGATTTCATAGTGGCTCTACCTAGAACTCAACGTCAAAAAGATGCAGTTATGGTGGTGGTAGACAAATTTGCAAAGATGGCTCACTTTATTGCTTGCAACAAAACAGATGATGCAATTCATGTAGCTGATTTGTTTTTCAAAGAAATCATTAGCCGAAGTCTATTATGTCTAATAAAGATGTCAAATTTCTTAGCTATTTCTGGAAGACATTATGGAAGTTATTAGGTACTAAGTTGTTGTTTAGTACTACTGCACATCCTCCAACTGACGGCCAAACTGAGGTGCCCAACAAGAAATTGACTACACTGTTAAGGACACTTGTAAACAAGTCACAAAGAGATTGGGATTTGATGCTAGCTCATGCAGAGTTTGCTTACAACAGATCTTATACTGATGCTACTAAGTGTTCACCATTCGAGGTAAATTATGGGATTAATCCTTTAAGTCATATTGATCTACTTCTTATTCCTGTTGAAGTGCAAAACAGTAAGGAAGATGAAGAAAAGGGCAAGGAAATGAAGAAACTTCATTAATAAATTCAAACCATAATTTAAAAGGTGAATGAAGCATACAAGGTTCGAGCAAACAAGCACAGAAAATAAGTTATGCTTTGGTATTTTCATTTTAGATGTTCTTAATCGAACTTTGAACTCTTTTATCATCCCCATGAATCAACTTAATTTTTAGGACAAGATATTGGGTAGAAATTAAGGGATCCTTATATTATGGGATTTTTGAATTCATTGGATCTTTTAATCAATTTATTAAACACCATTGCAGAGAAGATTTAGTTGATTGATTAAACGGTCATTCGAGAAAGGAGTACATTACTTTAGAGAAAAAAAATCTTGCAGAATTGTCGCCTTTGAATCACAATTTCATTAATGATCGTTGTTCCGCTTTAATTTACACTAATAACCCTAACTAGTGTATTCCTTATTGATATTTCATCTTGTATTTATTTGCTAGTTCTTTGATAATATTTAGTCATTAGTTTTTACCAAATCATTCAAAACCCCCAAAAATCCTTCAATTAGGTAATCTAGACTTATTATACTCTCATTAATCCAAATTTTCTTATGGATCGACCCTTGACTTGTCTTTACTACGTGCTTAGTGATTTCTTGTCAGGTGTTACAAATATTGTTTGAAAAGCGATTTTTAGTGCCTGAACAATACACTAAAAACCTCTTATCAAAATAGCGCCGTTGCCGCGAAAATTATGCTATTGGTTGAAGTTTATCTAAGTTTCGGGTTGCTTATTTGATTTTTCTTTTATTCAATTTTTATTGTGGTTGTTATTATTTGCTAATCCTTTTCTCAACTTTATTGTGTTACATGAGAAGAAGTGCTCACGGTTCACCCACTTTGCCTCCAGATCTAGAAATCGACCGAACCTTGTGAAAACTTTGGAGAAATTTGGAAAAATGTCTTTGGGTTCTGAACCATCTTCGTCTGTCTCAAATACAACATGTGAAGTTCAATCGAATATGAGTGAAGCAAATGCACAACTATTCAGGGATTTAGGAACTTCGGGTTCCTATGTTCTACAAGGTGGTATTAAACTCCCCACTACTACTATTACTACTAATTTCAGCATTCATCCTCAGTTCACTCAGATGGTAAAGTAGAAAAATTTCGTGTGGGGTCAGGTAAAGATCCTCTTGACCATCTTGATACGTTTCTTGAGATAATTTTCCATGATAACTACAAATGACGTCTCTCAAACTACATTAAAATGCATCTGTTCTAGTCTTCTGTTACCTGAAAGGCAAAATCATGGCTCCAGAGATTACCTGATAATTCCCTTACTACTTGGGGGAGGGCACTAGTAGAATAAATGCTTATTGTATGTTGCGGTCATTAAGTGGTCTATTGCGGCGGTTTTGGCTGCGCAACAATTAAGGGGGCAGCAATAGGTAATTAATATATTGCTGCGGTTTCTGGGTAAAAACGTAGCAATATAATTATTTTATATCAGATTTACAAAGCATATTGTTGCGGTTTCTAGGTAAAACCGCAGCAATATGTTGTATTTAACAATAGGCATATTGCTGCGATTTTTGACCAAAACCGCAACAATAGGTCATAATACAGCTAATTTTTTTTTTGTATTTTGTAATCAAATTTGAAATAACATATTATACTCAACAACAAATGAGTAGATAACTTATAATCCAATAAAATAACTAAAACATGAAAAAAATAGACTATAAAATTATATAAACTAACATAGAATTTCTGTTACATAGCAACAACAATGATTCTGTAACAACAAGCGATTCCGTAAAATTACATAGCAATAACATAAATAAAATAGGAATGAATACAGAAGTACTAAAAGCTCTGACCGCAACAATGAGATACGAAATTACATATACTTTCGTACTTCTGTAATTTTTTTTAGCAAGATCTGACAGACGATTTTGTGTACTTCTAGTCATTCATATACTTTCATAGTCGTTCACATACTTTCATTAAACTTTGTGAGAGGAGCGCAAAGCGTCAAGGAAGTGAGCTTCAGTAAACTCAGGTGCTTGAATTGGGATGAAATAATACTCAGCTAGGGCCAGTGGCCATATCTTCTAGGTATCTAGAGGATGTACCTGTCAGGATTGGAGAATTCTACATGCTTATGGATATTGTAGGTAGACCTTTCCTATGTACTGTAGGTGCTGTTACTAATGTAAAATCTGGCCCACTACTTTAAGTGTTGGTGATGATACTGTTACTTTTAAGTAACAAGTGCTATTATGTCTCCTATAATTGAGCACACATGTTGCAGAATTGATGTGTTAGATAAGATTTCTGGAGGTGCTTTTCAATAATTTTTGTCAGATGACTGATTGGAGACAAATCTTGATCTAGATGACCTTGACATTGATGAGGTAGCAGACTATAAGGTAATGAAGACTATTTGCTCTATTTCTGAGCCACATGTAAGGAAGTTAGAACTTATGCCTTTACCTTCTCACCTCAACTATGCATTTCTTGATGATAATGAGGAATGTCTTGTGATTGTTAGTACTAAATTCACAGATAGCCAGCTTTCAGAGCTTCTTACCGTGCTTCACATGCACAAAAAGGCTATTGGGTATAGTATTGATGATCTAGAGGGTATCAGTCCTGGTTTTCGTATGCATAGAATTAACTTGGAAGGGAATCACCATCCTTCCATACAACCCGAAAGACGTTTCAATCATAATATGCAAGAGGTAGTGAAGAAGGAACTAATGAAACTACTTGACACGGGCATCATCTACCCCATCTCAGATTCTAAGTGGGTGAGCCCAGTTCAAGTTGTTCCTAAAAGGGAGGGACTATTGTTGTTAAGAATGATAGGGATGAACTAATTCCTACTCATACTATTACATGTTGGCAAATGTGTATTGACTATCGCAAATTAAGCACAACCACTTTGAAAGAACACTTCCTCCTCCCTTTTATTGATCACTTCCCACTTTGAAACATAACTTTCTCTGTTATTTGGATGGATATTCAGGTTTCTTTCAGGCCCATCCACCTAGAAGATCAGGAGAAGACGACGTTCATTTGTCCCTACGACACTTTTGCATACCGCATAATGCCATTTGGTTTGTGCAACGCCCTCCTACATTTCAGAGATGTATGATGGCCATTTGTTTTTGTTTCATCGAGAATATCATGGAGGTATTATGGATTGTTTATGTTCTGACTTTGATGTGTGTTTTCATACTCTCTCTAAAATTCTAAAACGCTTCTATGAGGTTAATTTGGTTCTTAATTGGTAAAAGTGCCACTTCATGGTGAATGAAGGAGTGGTAGTTAGACACCTCAAATCAGAACGTGGCATCCAAGTGGATAGAGCAAAAATTGAGGTGATTGAGAAAATTCCTCCTCCTGTGAATTTCAATGGAGTGAGGAGTTTTCTGGGTCATGCGGGATTGTATCACAGATCTATAAAAGACTTTTCAAAAATTGCAGAACCTCTTACTCAATTGTTGCTCAAGGATGTCATTTTAGATTTTACTGATGCTTGTGCGGAGTCTTTTGACAAGCTTAACAAAGCATTGATCATTGCCTTTATCATACAACCTCCAGATTTGAGTCTACCACGCTATCTCCTATGCCAATAAGACATTGGATGAAGCCCATATCAACTATGCTACTACAGAGAAAAAGTTATTGGTCATTGTCTATGCTCTTGACAAATTTCTGATCTACCTCATAGGTTCGAAAGTGATTGTCCACACCGACCATGCTTCACTGAAGTATCTCTACTGGCTAAGAAGGAAGCCAAGCCACGACTTATTCAATGGATACTCCTATTACAAGAGTTTGATTTGGAGATCCGCGACAAGAAGGGTGCTGAGAATGTAGTTGAGGATCACCTTCACAAATTGAGATTTAAGTCAAGTGTTGATGGTCCCATAGATGATTCTTTTCCTAATAATCATCTTTTTGTTGTATCTACTCAATGCCCATGGTATGCAAAGTTTGCTAACTATTGGGTTGGTGGTTATCATCCTCATGATTTGACTTACCAACAACGCAAGAATTTTCATCATGATGCTAAGAATTACTATTGGGAAGACCCACTTCTATACAAGAAGTACTTAGATGGCTTCTTCAGAAGGTGTGTGCTGCAGATTGGCAGATAGTTGGGATCCTATAACACTGTCATAATATGCCTTGTAGTGGTCATCTTAGCTCACATGCCACAGCTTATAGAGTTTTCCAAAGTGGTTTTTACTGGTCTACTATTTTCAAAGATGTTTGTGCATTTTGCCTTTCTTGTAATGAGTGTCAACGAACGGGAAATATTTCAAAAAGATAGGAGATGCCACATATGGGAATTTTGGAGATTGAGCCCTTTGATATGTGGGACATTGATGTAATCCCCCATAATTTTAAAGGATTTTATAAATATATCTTAGTATTTATATATTTATATTTAAACATAGTTTAGTTTAAATGATTTGACTATTTAAAAAGGTTGACTATTTTAAAAGTCAAATGAAATTATTTTAAGGATTTAAGAAAATTAAAAATATTTTATTTAGGCATGCTTTGAAAAACATTTGAAATACTAATTTGACTTGGAAAGGAAGTCTAAGTGGGCTTGATGAACCTAAAATTCTAAATAGATGAGGAAAAAGGAGTTATATTGACGATAGGAGTTCTATTTTATTTATCCTATTGATCATCAAACTTTAAATGAGCCCAATCTCCTTTTTCCTAAGCCCGAAAATAAGCCTCCTTATAAATATTTTAATACCCAATTATTTTATTTCCCACAAAGATCATTTTCTCTCTCCTCACACTCAAAAATTTCGGCCCTCTCTATTCTCTCTCTCCTCACGATTTTCTTTCCATCCCTTCATTCGTTTTTTTCTCTCACTTTAATCTGATTGTCCAGATTTCTCATAGTTTCGTTCATTTTTAGCCAAAACTTCCTTCTTAGAAATTGTAGATCTTGAAACGTTATTGAACTTAGGCTCAATAATCACTCAATTGCGATTATTATTCTATCTGTTATGGCCTCTCCAAGTTTCACAAATTTGCTGCCATATTTCACTCGTGATTTCGGTATTTCACTCCTTTTCTCCCTTTTTCTTTTGATTCTTTTCCTCGTTTTCTTAAATATTAATTTCAAATATATTGATTGAATATTTTTAAGTACTATTTTGATAAATTAGTGTTTAAAGATTGTATCTTTAATTATTTTAAATTTTATGTTTCATATTATAAAGCAAAAGAATTTCAGATTTATAATTTATGTTTAACATGAGATTTAAATATTAAGGTCTTGATTTTTGAGGTTTTGAAAGCCTATTTTAGTAGTACCATATTTTAAGGTTTGAAATATATAATCTTTGTTGTCAAAAGAATTTTAGAAAAGGTTTTGACACGTTTTTATGTGAAGTTTTATTGCTGTAAATTTATTGGTATATTGATATACCAATGTTTTGTATTTTGTTAGGCGGAGATTATTCCCTAGGCAACTTTTAGAGTAGAAAAGTGGCCTCTCAATTTGTCTACACAAGGTATGCACATACCTGTGTGCTATGTGATTAGTTTCATGATTTAAGGAGAAAGAATTATAGTATCATGTATAACAACTTATTAAGTTCATATGTGATTTCTAGCATGATTGGTTGTTACATGTTTTATGCCTGTGTGCAAGCATGTGATTTTGAGATTTATTTTGAGTAAAGATTTTCATGTTTGTATGGAATAATTGATGCAACTCCGCCTGTGAGTATCTGTGTGGCATTCACTGCCGGTCTCAAGCCCGGATAAAGGAGGAGAGTTGCGGTTGTTTGGGGCGGCCATCGTAAAACATAGCCCCATATCATGACATGAATCGGCAAATGAAAAACGTGGGGGCGTCCCCTACTCAGCGACGCGCTGCACTTCATAGACCCGGGTGTAGTGATAAGTATGCAAGGGTTTCTAGGTCGTTGCCCGGAAGCGGCGCGCCATCCGGCGCCCAGGGGTGGTGTCAAATATGCAAGGGTTCCCGCATCAGGGACGGGTGCGGGTGAAGAAGCTAGTCTAGGGTAGTGGTTGTGGTAGGGGTAGGGGTAGTGGTAGGGGTAGTAGGATGCGCTTTGGAACATGGAACATTGGCTCTTTGACGGGAAGATCGGCGGAGGTGGTGGAGGTCATGAGGAGGCGAAAAATTCACATAATGTGCCTTCAAGAGACTAAGTGGGTTGGTGGAAAAGCAAGAGAACTAGCCCCGTGGGGTTATAAGCTGTGGTACTCTGGAAAGGATAAGAGTAGGAATGGAGTAGGCATCATTATTGATAAGGAATATATTGATGATGTGGTGGAATTTGAAGAAGAGTGACCGCATTATGAGTATCAGGCTAGTATTAGGGAGCGAGGCGGTGACTATCATAAGAGCATATGCGCCGCAAGTAGGATTGAAAGCATTTATTAAACAACAATTTTGGGAGGATTTGGAGGAGGTTTGCAACGAGTGCCTATTAATGAAAAATTGATCATTGGTGGGGATCTTAACGGACATGTGGGCACTAGTCGAGTTGGCTTTGAGAGCATTCATGGAGGTTTTGGGTATGGGGAGAGAAATGAAGCTGGAAGCGGTATCTTGGATTTCGCATTAGCCTATGGTCTTAGTATTATGAACAGTTGGTTTGATAAAAGAGAATCTCACCTTGTGACATATAGGAGTGGAAGTAACGCGTGTTTTTAGTAAGGAATGCTTGGCGGAAGAGTTATACAAACTGCAAGGTGATACCGGGTGAGAGCGCAACCACCCAACATAGACTAATCGTGCTTGATTTTCGGGGTAGGGAGTTTTAAGAAAGCGAAAACCCAATGTGGAGCCGCGAATCAAGTGGTGGAAGCTCCAAGGGGAGCACAAAGAGAACTTCTTAGCTAAGATGGCTAGTAAAGATATCTGGTCTTGTAACACAAAAATGGAGGTAGATTCGACATGGACAAAGATAGAACTTAGTATAAAGGAAGTGATGAAAGAGGTCCTTGGAGAATCTTAAGGAATTGTACCACCAAGGACACATCTTGGTGGAACGAGGCGGTGAGACAAGCGATAAAAAACAAACGAGAAAGTTATAAACTTTTGGGAAAAGATAGCAGCGATGTGAATTATGAGAAGTACAAAGAGGCTAGAAAAGAAGCCAAGAAGGCAGTACGAGAAGCTAAAGCACAGGTAAACAAAGAGCTTTATGCAAGATTGGATACGAAAGAAGGTGAAAAAGACATTTATAGAATTGCGCGTATGAGGGACAGGAAGACAAGAGACATAAGAAAGGTAAAATGCGTCAAGGTGTGGACCAAAGAGTGCTTGTGGAGGATGAGGAGATAAAGGATAGATGGAGATCATACTTTGATACCTTGTTCAACGGTGATAGAGCACAAGCCATCGGGGATGTACACATCACGCCAAGTATGTTAAATCGTGAGTTTATGAGGAGGATTCAAAAGGGAGAAGTTGTTGCAGCATTAAAAAAGATGGGATTGAAGAAAGCTACGGGGCCAGATGGTATACCTATAGAAGTTTGGAGGTGTTTAGGGGGGAGAGGAATCGAATGGTTGACAACATTCTTCAACATGATTTGGAGACACAACAAAATGCCATTAGAGTGGAGGAAGAGTACTTTGATTCCTTTGTATAAGAACAAAGGCGATGTACAAGATTGTACCAACTACCGAGGAATCAAACTAATGAGTCATACTATGAAACTCTGGGAACGGGTGATTGAGCAAAGACTTAGGAAACATGTAAAGATATCGGAGAACCAATTTGGATTTATGCCTGGAAGATCGACTATAGAGGCCATCCACCTCATAAGACAAACAATGGAACACTACCGTGATAGGAAGAAGGATCTACATATGGTTTTCATTGATTTGGAGAAGGCATATGATAGAGTACCAAGAGAAATACTTTGGTGGGCGTTGGCAAGGAAAGGTGTTCCACTGAAATATATAGATATCATCAAGGATATGTATGAGGGGGCAACTACGAGTGTGCGGACTACGGTGGGGAGGACAGAAGAGTTTCCTATTACGATCGGAGTGCATCAAGGTTCTGCACTTAGTCCCTTTCTCTTTGCTCTAGTCATGGACGAAATAACGAGGTCAGTTCAAGATGATATACCATGGTGTATGATGTTTGCGGATGATATTGTGTTGATTGATGAGACAAAGGAAGGTGTTGAGA
Source organism: Beta vulgaris subsp. vulgaris (assembly GCF_026745355.1). Classification (NCBI taxonomy): domain Eukaryota; kingdom Viridiplantae; phylum Streptophyta; class Magnoliopsida; order Caryophyllales; family Amaranthaceae; genus Beta; species Beta vulgaris. The sequence continues at coordinate 20,211,931 of NC_079202.1, forward strand.
GTAAGTTGGAATTGTGGAGGCATACATTAGAAGCCCGTGGTTTTAGATTGAGCAGAAGTAAGACGGAGTATATGGAGTGCAAGTTCAGTGGGGTTACAAGCAGCGAGGCGGGGGCGGTCACTTTGGATAGCAAAGTGGTTCAAGGATCGAACGTCTTCCGTTACCTAGGATCCATTCTCCAAAAGGATGGAGAACTGGATGGAGACGTGGCGCATAGAATTAACGCGGGTTGGTTAAAGTGGAAAAGTGCCACCGGATTCCTTTGTGATTCCGGCATTCCCCAAAGATTGAAGGGAAAGTTCTACCGCACTGCAATTAGGCCTGCTTTATTATATGGCACCGAATGTTGGGCGGTAAACAATGCCACGTTCATAAGATGAACGTGGCGGAGATGCGTATGTTGCGGTGGATGTGTGGCCACACAAGGAAGGACCGATTAAGAAATGAAGTGATCCGGGAAAAAGTTGGAGTTGCATCCATTGAAGAAAAGATGAGGGAGAATCGGTTAAGATGGTTTGGTCATGTGAAAAGGAGATCAGGAGATGCACCGGTGAGAAGAATTGAAGAGTGGAGGAGTAATCAAATTGTAAAGGGTAGGGGAAGACCTAAGATGACTTGGCTGAGGGTAATTGAAAGTGATATGAGGTTACTTGGGATTGAGGAGAGCATGACGTTGGATAGAAGTGGGTGGAGGGGTAGTATCTATGTGGAGGAAGGGGTCTGATTACTGCATTTATTTATTTTTCTCAATTGTGTTGGTATTAAAACCTTTTGCTGAAAACCTTTTCTAAACACTTTTTGGTGTAAACCTTGTTTTCAATTAAAAGAAAAACTTTTATCACTCTTGACGATGCCATCTCCTCTGGTCACGATTCTAGTTGACGATTCATGTTAGCCGACCCCAATCACCTTGGGAATAAGGCTTAGTTGTTGTTGTTGTTGTTGTTGTATGGAATAATTGATGCAAGCATGTAGAAGGGAATTTTATTTATTAATTCACATGAGGAATTAATATATGTTATAGAGATTAAATCATGTTATTCATGTGTTCCCTTACAAGTATTATTTTCACTACTTTATAAGGATTGTGGCCCTTATTTGGTAAGTTGATAAGTTATGCCTTTTTAAAGGTAAGTTTGATTGTTGGCTAGGTTCAACAAATAAGAAAGGTTGAGATTAAAAGAAAGTAAGTCTTGAGTTGTAGGTTGTGATCACTTATTAAATCCTAAGATAAAAGAAGTTCAATTGTGCATGGTTGCTTTGTATTTCTTTGTTGCTTGTATGTGCGTCATAACAAGTAATAACATGTAAATAACGTAAAGTGTAACAAGGATAATTATAGACTTTAGACTGGTGCACGTCTAGAGTTGGACATTAGGAGTTGGGGTTCATGGTGAGCGTGCCATGGCTTTCCTGGGGGTCGATTGATTACCATTCCTATTTTAGAAAAAGGTTCCTCGATATCGTAGGTCATTCTGGAATACGTGGTAGCTCCCGTATTTTGTCTTCTTAGTGAAGGAATTAGTAGATAAGACAGCTTGGGTCCAAGTAACTATTCCATTAAAGTAATAAAAAGATGTTTAGAGTCTAGTTTAGTTAAAGTTATCTACAGAATATTGTATGATTATATTATTATTTATCCCTACATGTTACTTATCTAGTATCATGTTAGGAATGCTTATGTTTTAGTATGTAGTACTCAGCTCTGCTGATTATGTACTTTGTTTGTGAGTGTGATCATGGCTTTGCCTTATTGATGATGTGATGACCCATTTTGGTGAGCAGATTCAGTATAGCATTTACATTACAGGTTCGCAGATGTGCATCATTGGGAATCTGGAATGGAGAGAATGTGTAACTAGAATATTTTACTTTTCTGCATTATTAAGAACGTATTTCATTAAGTTTGTTTTGAGTAGACTTATTTAGATTGTTTGGTTTCTAAATACTTAGTTATTTATTTATAATAAAAGTTTAAAGTTTAGTTATATGTTTTCCGCTGCAAAATCTGAATAAGCCGATACGTTATCACACAGGCGATAATACTTGGGTAATTCTCTACTTTTATATTATAAAGGTATTTCAGAAAAGCGAGAATTATCGGGGTGTTACAATAGATTTCATACGACCTTTCCCTTCTTCTTGTGGGAACAAGTATATATTTGTAGTCGTGGATTATGTGACTAAGTGAGTTGAAGTTGTGGCTTCACCTACTAATTATTCTAAGGTGGTCATGAAGCTCTTTCAGAAGATTATTTTTCCATGATTTGGAGTCCCGAGAGTCTTGATCAGTGTTGGGGGTCTCATTTTCATCAGAGAACCTTTAAAACTTTACTGAAGAAATATGGAGTCACTCATAAGGTTGGCTTGGTTTATCATCCTTAAACTAGTGGCCAAGTTGATGTTTTCAATCGTTAGATCAAGTGCAACCTAAAGAAGGTAGTCAATAGGTCAGGGAAAGATTGGTCATATAAGTTGGATGATACTTTGTGAGCACTACGAACTGTTTTTAAGACACCTTTAGGAACTACCCCCTATCGGTTGGTCTATGGAAAAGCTTGTCATCGACAAATTAAATGGAGTATCTCTCAGCTTGGGTAGTCAAAGAAATTAACCTGGATCTAAAAGGCTTCAGGTGAGGCAAGACTTCTTCAGTTGGATGAGTTAGATGAACTTCGATTGGAAGCATATGAGAACCAGAAACTTTACAAGGAGAAGACAAAGAGGTTCCATGATAAGATGATTGAAAAGCGTAAGTTTCATGTTAGTGACAAAGTTTTATTATACAATTCTAGACTAAGGCTATTTCCTTGAAAGCTTAAGTCAATGTGGTCTAGACCTTTTGTTGTCACTAATATAAAAAAAATGGCACCATTGAAGTGGCCAATGCAGAGGGGACAAAGTTTAAAGTGAATGGTTGATATGAAATGGAAGTCGTTATATAGAGTTCTAATTTTGTTAGGATTCTATGTAAATTAGGGTTTTAATTTCAGCTTTATTTTAATTAAGTGTTTAAGTGATAAAGGAATTCTATTATACTTAGGAGTCTAATTCCTTATCAACGTCTAATTAGGAGTCTAAAGTAAAGTAGGAGTAGGATAAGTTTATGTTTTTCTAGTTAAAGTAGAATAAGTTGTACCCTATATAAGGGAGCTGATTTTCGTTCAATAAACTTAGAGTTGTTTTAGTAATTTTCGATCTTCTTTAATTGTGTGCTTGTATGCTTACAATTGAAAACCATTAATAACTTTTCAGGAGTGATTAGTTCTTAGTGTTAAACATCTTAATTCCAGGAGTGGTTTAAGAGTGTTTAAGAGTCTTTAATCAAGGTTCAGGAGTGTTCTTGATTAAATTCATATCCCTTGTTCGAGTACTTTGAGTGATAATTCGAATTCTTGGAGTTCATAATTTGATTATTAGACTTCTTGGTTAAGTAATCATATCAAGTGGTATCAGAGCTATAAGAGGAATTTTTGCGTGAAAATTGGTGGACAGGAAGTAGACATCTATGAGAGTGTTGTGTTAAAATTTCATTGAATTTGGACGATAGACGAAGCCGCAACAACCATCTACATCAGACGTGAATTCCTGGCAGTTTCGCGGAAATTTAATGTAATCTTTGAACGCCTCGATCTCCCTGTGAAAAACATCTTTTTAGGTGATTCTTGATCCTACATTGGTCTACATCAAGTCTAGTTTACTGTCGTAAAATTTCGTAAAGTTTAGAGTTCGTTTGAGTGTTTGTTCAAAATTCTTGAAGGTCATAACTTGCTTATTAGACTTCTTAGGTTTAGTAATCATATCAATGGCTAACGTCTGAAACTGTACCATAAGGGCACTTTCGTAGCTGAAGTGAAGGTTGTTTAATTATGTGCTTCCCGACTTTGAATTCTAAGGTACTACAATCATTTGGGACCTTTCTAAACCAGCGTTTTGCAGGAGGCAACCCGTCTTTACTTTTCTTTTTCTTTACTAGATTAGATTACTTTTTTTATTTTTTATTTACAGAGGCGAGATAGAGTGTATTGATTGTTGGATGAGCTTAGTCTGTGCAGGGGGTCAATATCACAATATGGGAAAATTTTGATAGAAAAATAGCTGAAAGCTACGTCACCCAACCGGGCTCGCAAGTAGTTTTGGTGTATTTATTGCCCGGTCAACCGGGCGTAAATGCCTAAGAAGAGCAGTTTTGGAGTTTGCCCAACCTGGCAAAACTACCCGACCGAGCGGCTGGACATGACTCCATGAAGCATGTGCCAGCGCTGCGAAGAATGGAAGAAAAGAATTTTCGCCAAGTTGACCGGGTGGTTGCCTAATTGTCTTGTTTTTATCCGCCGAACCCTTTTCTTTTCCCCTCTTCACTTCTTTCATTCTCTTTCCTTCTTCACCCTGTCAACCCCCCCCCCCCCCGCCCCTCTCTCTTTCTCCTCAAAACCTCTATAACCAACTTTCATCCTACTTTTCTCCACTCAAAAATTTCATATCCACACACAATTTTCGTCATCTCCCATCACTTTTCTTCATCTTTCTCACTCAAAACCTCCATCTTTTCTTCATCCCACTTCAATTCACTCCCTCATAAAAATTTCATTTTTCACCATGTGAAAGCAAAACAAGAGGAGGTAAAGCACAAGAGGGGAATCAAGCAACCAAATTACACCGGATCAAACTTACGATGAGGTAATTAATATTTTAGAGTAAAAACAAAAATTTTAAAAATAAAAATTTTGGAATATAATCCCCACCCGCTTTGTTGATAAAAATTCTTTACGTGCTTTGCGTATATATGCTGACACTAAGACTTTACTTGAGAAATTGGTATTGGAAGCAATGTTTGGCATGTTTTTCTGGACATACAAGCATCTTACACTTGAATTTTTGAGTTCACTAGAAGTAGGGAACAAAAATCAAGTTACTCGTTTTCGCCTTATGAATGAGCATCGATAACCAACATTAGGCCAATTAGTTGCTATTTTCGGCCTCCCTATTAGTGATGACCATCGGCCCCTCCCAATATCTACATTAATACCTTATGTATAGCATTTACAAGAGATAAGGAAGTTAACACCCAGCATATGTCTGCAGACCATCTCCATTTTCCCACTTCACTACTTGTAGCGAATTCTGGGATTTGCTCTTTTTGGGCGTGCTGAGCCCCACTCCTGTCAGAAACAAGAGATTTTTCTGATGAGTAGTTATTTGTTGACCTAGGTTTGATTACTCTTTGTGCCTTCCCTACCTGTTTATATCCCAACTGAAGTAGACTGCAGCTAATTTGCCTACCTTGTTTGATGATGCTAGTGTTTGGGGTAACCTATAATCTTAGGTGGCCTCATTACCTCTATTGATACTCGTTTTGGTTACTAAGAAGGAATTTATCCTTCTCCTTAACCTGCTAAGACCCGCCTAGAACCTGATTTGCGGTCGTACCTCCTTCCTATACGTGGTCAACAACCCATTGCTCGACGACCTCTGCAGACCTACCACAGCCTATGTATCCTATGATGGTGGTCCTTACCCTCCTTGACTAGGGACAACAGTCCCTTACCTCACAAATGGGCCGCCTTGAGCTTCGTTAGGCTACCATCCGAACTCATCTGACTTCCTTGGACACACGGTTGACATACCTGGTGCCCGACATGCGTCATGCCCTGTACACTATCTACCATGGCTACTTTCACCAGGGGCTTGTTGCCATAATGCCACCCATCCTTCGTGGTACACACCACAAGTACCTAACTCGATTGATCATGCTGGGGATGGTACTTCTAGTCAGGCTATTTTTGGTGATGCAGGTATACCAGAGGCGGTTTTATTGTGGATACGTCTGATGTTGACGAGGGAGTCTAATCTTTGCCTCTTGCTGCAATGAGGCCATTGCCGAGTTTAGCTTGGGGGCAGAATTTCTGTAAGTACAACCCTCTTTTTGCTGCTTTTTAATGTAGTTAGTTTAATTTCATTCTTTCCTAGAAAAAAAAGAATTGTAACAAGCAAAATCAAATATTGCTAAAAAATACCAAAAATACTATTTGACTGGATTGGATTGATTGTTTCCTGTGTCCCGTGATGTTCTTCGAAAGTATAATTTAGCTCTTTATTTGGATAGTTGGGCACTTGAGATTGTGATGCTGGAATGTTACCTTTAACTATCTTGACCTTGAGTGGGTTTGGATGATAACGCGCTTACTTTCATTGCATGCTTGAACTGGTTAGACTGTAAGGATTCTTTCTTTACCATGGATATTTCTATATCCATTCTATTCTTGTGTGTTAGTTCCTCTCTAGCGTTTCTGATCTTGATTTTGACAAGGTACTTGTTGACATTTAGCATCATTTTTCATATGTTGTGATAGAGGCGTTCTTTTGAAATGATTTTTAAGCCTTGAATTTGATTTTCAAGATTTTTTTTCCACTCTAGCCCGCTGAGCCTAAGGACTTTTTCCTGGTTACTAAACCGTATTACAAGCCTTGAGCCCTATGTTTGATTACTATCCCAAGCCTAGCTTGGGGGAGCACTAGATTATGATGGCATTGTGATGATAAGTTGATATTGGTGGTTTGTTGGAAATAATTGCAAGTTCAAAGGTCGGAAAAAGAAGAAAAAGAAAAAGAAAGAAATAGATTGTGTTTATTAGTTCAAAGGAAAGTATAAAGTGTGAAAAGTTGATAAGTGCATTTATTCCTTGTTCTTTCATTCACACTGATCTGAAAAGAAAAAAAAATACATCATTAGAAAATGAACTGAAAAAAAAATGTTGTGTGTTTGCTGATGTTCCATAGTGGGATGATAATTTGGATGTGTGTTAATATCTTGGGAGCTGTTTTAGACCTCACTTGGTCTTGATTAATAGTGTTATTTGCTCCTCTTTATTGGCTTTAATTTACCATCACATTTCCTAAAAATTTTTTCCCTACCTTAACCCAAGCACCATTATAACCCATAAAAGACATGTTGAGCATATGTTCTTTGTTTGCTGAATTGAGACGTAGTCAAATTGCCAAAGTCAAAGAGTACGTTCACTACTTGAGTTGACATGAATAGGATGAGTGACATTATACCTTTTTAAACATATGAAAGTGTGAGTGGGAAGGGTTATTATGGTTAGGTTGCTAAGCATTCGAACATATTTTATGCCTGCCACAAAAGTTTAGAGGAGTGACACCCTGGCGAGCACCATTTCGATATTTGCCTGTCACGTAAGGCAGCAGCATTTGATTGCTTGCTTTGGCGATTGTTGATTAAAGTAATCTGAACAGTTGAACTTGATTTTTGCTTGCTTGAATGATTTTGAGCTTTGAAAATTTTTTTATCTCTGTTTTAATATCTAAAGGGGTGAAGCAATCATATTCGTATTTATGTCATGCTCTACTTGAGGAAAATCAAAGGTTTAGCTTGGGGAATTTTGATGTGTCTATTTTATATAGCTTATTTAGCACATTTTGAGCTTATTTTTTGTGTGATTTGATATGCTTGGACTTGTTTCTGTGTGTGTGAGATGTTTTTATGTAGATTAGGCTTCTAGTGCCTTTATTCGAGTTGTGGAACGAAATTCCAATGGTTACATGTGATGTAAAGAAGATACAAGGAGTTGCACAAGAGGTGCGGACAAATAATTTGCGGAAGAAGCCAAGGAGCAGTGTCCTCCCGGTCGACTCAGGCGGTTTCGCTCGACCAGGCGAGACGAGAACTCCTTCAGCATACAAGCCAAACAGCCCGGCCAACCGGGCGACAAAGAGGCGTAATTTGCAAACGCACTGACCAGGCGGCCTTGCCCGCTTGACCGCGTGAAATTATTCCTTTGCTCTTAAGTTCATAACACCGCCGTCTGACCGGGTGGTTTGGCCCGCTCGATCGGGCAGTTTTTCAGGAATGTTAATTTTTTCCTTTTTTTATCCAATTATATAAAACCTATAAATAGGTTTTTAGTATTTTCGGCTAGGGTATCTTTGTTCAGCGTTTTTAGATTTATACACTTAGTTTTCTCTCTCTACTTTGGTATTTACTCGCTCTTTGCTTTGAAGATTATAAAGATCGTTGATTTCGTTTTCATTGTTCTTCAATCATTCAGTACTTTATTTAGTTTAATGAATTCTTATATTTGCATTATGTTTATTAAGCTTATTATTGTCATGAGTGAGTAGTGTTTTTCTAGGGCTTAGTGAGGGAAGCCATTTTTATACGTGATGTTGGTTTAAAGTTCTTCGATATTTGGATTGAATTAGAGTACTTCCTTTGGATTTATTATGCTTGTTTAATTCATGTAATGGCGCATAAGCATTGAGGCTCATTGAGGCTTGTTATAATAGGTAGGTGTGATTATGTTGAGCGACCGTACTAGCATATGTTGATCTAAGAGTTGTTAAGACCCGATCGTAGGATTAATATTCTAATTATTTGAACCTCAATCCAAGTATTTTTGAATTATATTGTTGTCAATAAATTGGCATAAGCATGGTGGATCAATCAATTGTTCTAGGTTTTTAATTGTTTGATAAACTTCTATCCTTTTGTGTTCTAGTTTAGTTATTAATTATTCAATCAAATTCCTCTATTGAAGTAGTTAAATAATTAACCAAAAATCTTTAGAACTCCTCTTCATCTGGACCGACTCGTATTTGCTAATTTCTGCTAAACAGACACCGTGCACTTTGCGATATACATTTTAAAACCCATCATTCACCAAGTTCTTCAATGTGATGAAAGACCTTCAAATCAACATTCCTTTCTTTGAGGCTATGTCTCAAATGTCATCCTATGCTAAGTTTTTGAAGGAGATCCTTTCCAACAAACAGAGGCTTGAAGATAAGGTCATCACTTTCTCATACCAAGTAAGTGCTCTAGTGCAACGTGCTATGCGCAAGTAGCAAAGAGACCCTGGAAGCTTCACCTTGCCGGTGAAGATAGGTGATTTAGAGCCTAAGGTTGCATTCGCTAATTTAGGAGCAAGTGTGAGTTTGATGCCACTATCCATAGTTAAGCACCTTAACTTTCCTCTTCATCCCAAATGGAAATCTCTTCAATTGGCAGATCGAACTATGAGAGTGCCACATGCTGAGTTAGACGATGTGCCAATCCAATTTGGACATGTGTTTGTTCCTTGTGATTTTGTGGTCATAGATCTGGAAGAACATCTAGAGACTCTTCTCACTCTTGGAAGATAAGCACTTAACACATTGGGTGTCGTGATAAACTGCAAAAAATGATATAACCACGGTTAAGGTAGCCAATAAGCAGGTTGTTTTTGAGTTCTCTTAATCTTTGAAGTGGCCGCTATGATATAGAGAATTTGTCGGGTCAACCTAGTGAAGAGTGAGATGGAGGATTTTGAAGGAGTGGTTCAATCGGGGATGAGTTTTATGCTTCTATTACCGATGCCCCGATCTTAGACATGGAAGAGGTGAAGGTATTGTCCATGCTTCTTGACAGCACTGCCGTTGGGGAGATACAGGATGAATCATTTGAGGTTCTTGCTACATCCATTGATTAATAGGAGAGTTCTAATCCTCCTCCCAAGGTATAGTTCAAACCCCTTTCCTCCTCTCTTAAGTTTGTTTTTCATGATGATGCATGTACTTATCCTGTTACTGTCAACTTGAGTCTTGATGACATCTTTATATCCAAATTGATGGAGATACTGTAAAAATATAGAGATGTCATTGGGTACTCGATTGATGACCTTACGAGATAAGCTATTCCCTTGATATGCATTGTGTCCTTTTCATCGATAGTAAGGCCTCCTCCATTGTGCATCAAAGAAGTATCAATCCCAACCTCAAAGAGGTTGTGAAAAAAGATATCATGAAATTACGTGATGCAAGAATCATCTATGCTATCTTAGATAGCAACTAGGTGAGCCCGATTCATGTGTGTTTGAAAAAGAGAGGTATGCCTAATTTCAAGAATGAGAAAGTAGAAACAATCTCTACTAGAACTGTTACAAGGTGAAGGGTTTGTGTTGATTGTAGGAAGTTAAATAAATCCACCCGTAAGGACCATTTCCCTCGCCCTTTCATTGATGAAATGTTGGAATGGTTGGCTCGTCATTCTTACTTTTGTTTTCTTGATGGTTATTCCGGATTCTTTCAAATCCTTATTCATCCGGATGACCAAGAGAAAACAATCTTTACTTGTCCTTATAGGACATTTTCATATCGAAGGATGCCTTTTGGTTTTTGTAATGCCACATCTACTTTTCAAAGGTGTATGACAATAATCTTTTCTGGCATGCTATAGGATTCTATTAAGGTATTCATGTACAATTTTAGTGTGTGGAGTTCGTCTTTCGACATATGTATTGTTAATCTTGAGTGTGTTTTGAACAGGTGTCAAGAGACAAATATCACCCTGAATTGGGAGAAGTGTCACTTTATGGTCGAGGAAGGCATTGTCCGTGGACATAAAGTGTCAAATAAGAGCATTAAATTAGTTATGGCAAAGGTTCCGATTATTGAGAAGCTTCTGCCACCAAACTCGATGAAGGGAGTTCGTGCTTTCCTTGGTCATGCGGGTTTCACATGCGTTTTATCAAGGATTTTTCTCATATAACCAAACCATTGACGAATCCACTTCAAAAGGATGTATATTTTAGCTTGGATTAAGGCTATTGAGACTTTAAAGAGGGCCCTCATTTCTGCCCCCGTACTGCAATCTTCGAATTGGAGCTTGCCTTTTGAAGTGATGTGTGATGATAGTGTAATACTCCGTATTTTTTTTAGTAAGTTAATATTTATATTTTTATAAAAAGTTTTAGTTTTTAAAAAGGTTTTATTTACTAAAAAGGCTTATTATTTATTAGAAAGGCTTTTATAAGAAAGGTTTTGGGTATTTAAAAACAAATTTTAGCCCAAATAAATTTTGGGCCTAACTTTCCTAAGTTTTACATTCAAGTAGTTGTTTCAAAATAAAATTAAGAATGTTTTAAAGAGAATCTAAAAAAGTTTAGAAAAGAAAAGATTAAAAAAAAAAAAAAAAGATTTAAAGAAAAAGGATTTTATAAAAAAGGAAAAAAAAAAATTCAAGGTTGACTTCGGCTTTTCATCCGCCAGATAGCTAAACTTATTGATCAAAGTTTAGTTACTTTATTTGTCTTTATCTTTTGGTTAATTAAGGATCTAGACTATTTATCTTATGGAATATTCCTCTATTCAAGCTATATTATCATAAAAAGATAATGTATCCTAGCTAAAATTAATTATCTTTTCTCTAAAAGTCTATCTTTTAGTTTCATAATCCTTTTCCGATTCTACTTTCCAACTACTATAAATAGGGGTCTTCACCCATCATATTCTTCACACCAAATTTGAGAAATAAATCTCTTTTCTCAAGTTTAAACCCTCTCTCCCTCTTAGCCTACATTTTCTCTTCTCCCTAGTAGTTATTATTATTCAAGGTGCGTGTATTTGTAGATCTTTAATAATTGTTTTGCAAGTGTAGTATCATGTTTTTAGGAAAAATATATTAGATTGAAGTGCATGTTGTTTGAGTTTAATATGAACAACATGATTTTTTTTAGTTGAACTAGTCGAATATTATGTTTTATAATATGTTTGAAGTCGGCGTAGGTAGCCGCAGGATTATTTTAACAATCATTATCACATTCTTTGTTTGAAATTCCATATCATCTACTAGTATGAAAATTGTTTAAAGTTTTCATATCATACACTAGCATGAATACTGAAGAGCAACGTGATTAGCAAGACCAAAATTATTATGGTTTTATGATTATTTTTAAGAGTTTTCAAAGTTATTCTACGAACAAATTATTTATGCCTTTATATGGCTAAAGTCTTATATAAGAATTATTATTCTTTTTAAAGGAGGATTATTTCCGAAAGATTTTTATTAGTTATATGATCTTTTATGATCACAATTTATAAAGAGGCCACGGCTTGTTATTTATTAACAAGAACGGTAGCTATTATATTATTTACCCATGTACTTTTTGTATAAGTCATGTGGACAAGGTAGTTCCCCTCGTAATAGACTCAGTAAGGAATACTAAACTTGGGGGGTGTGCACACTTTAGGCAAGGTACCTAGGCAAGGAAAAAGGATTTTTATCAAGGTTATATACTTTATATTATATAAGTATTATCAAGTATTCAAGAAAGGTTTTTTGAAATTAAATATTTCAAAGGTTTAATTAAATAAAGTGTTTAATATTTCGCATATACATGTACTCAGTATTTTTTACTGACACGCGTTTTGTTTTGTTTTATGGCTTTGTCCCTGTGATGACCCTTTTGGTGAGCAGAATTCACAGGTTGATTGATGCATACTTCATCTGGGGGAGCTAGTGAGGAATCATAATTAGTCAAGGAGTTGTTATTTTATTGTCTTTATTTCCATTGTTATATAATTGTACAATAAAGTTTATATTTATAAAGAGAAGTTAGTTCAGTTATTCCGCTGCATTAGTTTAAAGTTTCAGTTAGTGTTAGTATTAAAGCCTTTAACGTTATCACGTGGCAGTAATACTCTCAAGTTTCTCAAGGAGTTTTATATTAAAATGAGTTTTCCAAAAGAGAGAAATTTGGGGGTGTTACAGATAGTGATTTGCAGTTGGCGTTATTCTCGGGCAACGTAAGGAAGGAATGCTACATGTGATACTTATGCAAGTAGGACCTGGGATGATGCTCAACGAAATTATGCAACTACGGAGAAAGAGATTTTCGCCGTACTCTTTGCTTTTGACAAATTTCGGTCCTACTTGACTTGAAATAAGGCTACTGGGTATACAGATCATTCTGCGGTCTGTTATTTGATGAGCAAGAAAGATGCAAAGTTTAGGTGCATTAGGTGGGTGCTAATACTTCAAGAGTTCTACTTTGAGATGAATGAGATGAAAGAGACAAAACATGCGGTAGCTTATCATGCTTCTCGTCTCCCTCTTGATGATAAGATATTTGATCCTGATGAGACCCCTATTGAACAAGACTTGTGATATGAAGCCTTATTTGCCATTATTAACAATGAGATTCCATGGTTTACCGACTTTGGGAAATATTGACCTTGTGGGTTTAAACCTTATGGCTTAAATTCTCAACAGAGGAAGCGGGTTTTCAGGAGGCTTCAAAGTTATATTGGGATGACCCTATCTTTTTTAACAAGTGCTCCGACGATGTTTTTAGGAGATGTTTGCCTAATCATGAGATAACATCAGTGCTGAACCATTTTCATACCTTGGCATGTGGAGGGCATGGTGGGACAAGCAAAACTATTGCTAAGGTGCTCTATTGTAGTAATCTATGTCAAAAAGATGCATGTGAGTTTGTTTTGAGTTGTGATAGATGTCAAATAAGTTGTGGCATCACGAAAAAGACATGTGTTGCCTGAACAAAAGATTCTATACGTTGAATCTTTTGATATATGGGGAGTTGATTTCATGGGTCCTTTTGTCCCCTCTTTGAGCAACATGTACATACGTATGGCGGTTGATTATGTAACTAAGTGGGTTGAAGCCCTCGACTCTCCCGCCAATGACCAAAAGGTTGTCACATAACTTCTTAAGAAGATCATCTTCCCAAGGTTTTGAGTATCGGGAGTTTTGATAAGTGATCTATGGTGGTTAGTACTTTACCAAGAAGCAATTTGAGGCACTTTTGAAGAAATATGGGGTGAATCAGAAAGTTAGCCTTCCCTATCATTCTCAAACCCAAGGTCACGTTGAATTTTCCAATCGCAATGTGAAGAATGTCCTTGAGAGAGTGGTAAATAACATGAGGAAGGATTTGTCATTGAACCTTGATGATGCTCTTTGGGCTATTCGCATGGGTTTCAAGATACTTATAGGGACCACTCCCTACCACCTCATGTATGTCAAAGCTTATCATCTGTCGGTTGAGCTTGAGCACAAATTTTGGTGGACAATAAAAGAGCTAAATATGGATCTTTATTTAGCGGGTGAAGCTTGAAAGGAAAAACAAGTTGAGCTCGAAGAACTCCGGTTTGATGCGTACGAGAGTTCGAGATTGTACAGGAGCAAACAAAGAAGTGGCACAATCATCGAATTCAACAAATAGAATTATGGGTTAGAGACAAAGTCCTTTTATTCAACTCAAAGCTAAAGCTCTTTCTCGAAAAATTAAAAATCCAAGTGGTCAGGGCCATTACAAGTGGTGAAATCTACATCTTATGGAGCCTACGAGATTTTACGCGATAATGATCCATTTTTTCTGAACGATCAAAGATTGAAGCTCTACCACGATCATCATGTCGTCATTCTATTGGTTGTTTGATCCTTAGCTCACCCGAGCACGTACCTTGAGAAACATATCCTTTTAGTCAAGCTAATCAAATGAGAGGCAATCCGTTCCTCTCCATCTTTTCGTTTTTCGTACTTTTTATTCTTTATTTTACAGGCTAACCATGAGAAGAAATTTGAGTGCAAAAGAAAAGAAATTTGCTAGGCAGTCTATTTGGTGCTCTGCACCTAGTAACGTGGTGCGCTGGCAACAAACAGACAAATTAACAACTTAATTTGTCAGTAAGTTAGGTGCCCTCACATTGTTCAAAATTTTCCAAAAATTTTGAACGTTGCGCACGCACCTCACAAAGCAGTGCGTCGCACCTCGTTACGAGGTGCGCCCTCACCATTTAAAAATTTTGGATTTTTTTTTTGAATGGTGCGCCCCGCATCGACCCTAACTGGACTAAAACACCACGAATACATGGTCTTTTTTTTGGCACTCTTTCATGTCTCTCAACATCTTCGATTCTCTTTCATCCCTCAGTCACCTTCTCTCACTTCACTGTCTCTACATCCGACGACTTTCGGCCACCACCTCACCGAAAACTTCAATATCTTCATCTCTACATCACTCAAATTCATCAAGTCCACGAGGTTCTGAACATTGGGGATTTTCATCTCCAAATTGGTGATCTCTTTTCACACTCTTGTTTTTCATTTACAATCTTGTTTTAAGAATTAAAAGTTATTTTTTTTTATTGGATGCTTGTTTTTCTTCTAGTTGTGGGTTGTTCATGAATTTTCGCCCAAATTTGTGGTTTTTGTTCAGATGAACTAGTGTAATTTGGGTTCTTTGAGTAAATCTTATAAATTATTTGATTTTTGTGAGATATATGGCACTAGTTGTAGTGAATTATTTCAAAATTGTTGATTAATAAGTTGTTGGGATTGTTTAACGTGTGAGTTGATAAAGTATGTGAGATTTGAGAATTTGGTGTAGGTTCAGGTCCTTGATTGTTAGCAACTTTGTTGCTATTGATTGTGGGACTTGTATGCGAGTTGATTTTTCTAGGTTATTTTGTGTCTTTATTAATGTGGTGATTTGCTTGTATAGGGTCTTAATTTCTGCCATTAAAAAGGTTGCGTCCATGTTCTTCCCCTTTTGATACGTAAAATTTGTAAAACTTTCTTATGTTTTCAAAATAACACCATGGGAAAGAAAATGGACGATGAGGGTACCTCCTCCAGAACTAATAAAGGGAGTAAAGGGCCCTCCTCGCAGGCCCTTATTCTAGCTCTAATCCCCCAGCCCTCTATGTTCTAGAGTTTGCAAATGCATCACAACACAAGATTTTGACACGGCTTTCAAGCCGAACTCTTCGCCCAATGAAGTTTTATGGCTCTAGTACTTGTCATCTCCTTCATATTGATTGGATAGTAAGGTAAATGGCAACTAATATAGGGTTGTTGGACTTTATTAACATACATGAGCCTACTTAGAATCAACTAACTCTAGAATTTCTGAGTTCGTTGAACATAAGTAAGGATCAGGACGATGCTCTAACTATACAAGACCGCCTTTTAACAAATGTCATAACACTGTCTTTTGAAGAAGTGTGTGATGCATTTGGGATGGATTCTAGTGCCCAAAGCTAGACTCCCTTAAAGGGGATTTAAAAGGGGTATGATGAGCAGGGAATGGTGGGCCAAGATAACTGATGGCACCATGCAGTTTAGGAAAAAGACGTCCAAAGCCTCTGAGATCATCCATCCCGCTATTCACTATTTTATACACAGGAAGATCTTTTGTATCTATCGTTAGCCACTTATGTGGTCCACCATGGAGTCTGAATTAATTTTACCTATCTCCTCTTTCATCGATTGAAGGAGATTCGGGATGGTACTATGGTATCTGGGGAGATCATTTGTGGTGGATTGATCATCAGGATAACGACGTACCTCCACTAGTAGAATAAATTATTATTGTTGTGCTGATATTGCTGCGGTTTTACCCATACGCAGCAGTATATCACGTAACAAGAAAATAAAAAATATAAAATAATCATATTGTTGCGGTTTTGGCCAAAAACCGCAGCAATATAGTATCACCAGGAAATTTTTTGAAAAAAAGTTGACTATTTGACCAGACATATTGCTGCGATTTGTGTCAAAAATCGCAGCAATATATTAAAATAGTATTAAAAAATTATATTTTAATATATTATTGCGGTTCGTGCCGAAAACCGCAGCAATATCATTTAAAAAAAGTATAAAACATACATGTCATCAGTTAAGGTTTCTTTCCCCTCGATCACTTTTACCCCTCACAAGCCGTTACTTTCTATCTCTCTCTTCCTCTCCCTCCTCTCAACCTCTCTCCCCCTCTACAGCGTCGTTCTCTTTCCTCTACAGTCTACAACATTCTCTTCCTCTACAGTCGTTCTCTCTTCCTCTACCGTCGTTCTCTCTTCGTCTACCGCAATTATTTGTCGACTTCTCTCTTCCTCGACCGTCGTCCTCTCTTCGTCGACCGAAGTTATTCGTCACGCTCCTTCCTCGACCACAAGTCATTCGTCACGCTCCTTCCTCGACCACAAGTCGTCGTCGGCCGTTGTTTCCTTTATTTCTTATATCCAACAGTTTCACCCTTTAATATACTTATATACATCTTCCCCTTTAACTAAATCGCATCATACCCAAAAAAAAAAGCTTAATTTTTTAAGAAATTTGTTTACTTGTATTGATGAATGTACTTTCGAATATAAATTACTGGGTTTTGGGATCTGATTTTATCTTTTGGCTGCTTAGATATAAGAGAAAATAATTCTTCATGTTTTATGTAATTTGGATATGACTTCAGTGAAATGAACTTCAGTTGGGAGGAATTTGTTTAGTTAGTTTTATACTATATTTAACCATTCAAGTGTTGAAGATTGCGCTTTTCTCTAACGTCAATAGGTTAGTAGGTTTTCATTATATTGCATTTTCACGGGACAATGTTTTTTTAAAAGTGGAATATAAGGTTGTTCATTGTTGTAAAGACTTTAATGGTTTTTTTTTTTTTTGGTTTATCAAATGTTTGATTAAGTAGTATCCCTAGTGATAATTAATGTTGTCTGAGATTTGGATTCACCAGACGAAGACTATTTCTTCACTCAACCTCGTCACCGGATGTATTCTTTGTTTTCTATATTATTCTTTATTTTTTATTTTTATTATCGATTTAGATCTAACAATAACTTCTGTATTTTTTATTTTCTTCATTTTTTTTATATT
This sequence comes from Beta vulgaris subsp. vulgaris, assembly GCF_026745355.1. Taxonomy (NCBI): domain Eukaryota; kingdom Viridiplantae; phylum Streptophyta; class Magnoliopsida; order Caryophyllales; family Amaranthaceae; genus Beta; species Beta vulgaris. Next base: position 20,229,395 of record NC_079202.1, read on the forward strand.
GTTATGATTTCTCTAACAAGTATTTTCGTTGGTTGATATGATCTGATGTTTTAGTTACCTTTAATTTCTATTGCATTTTAAGTACTTTTAACATTGAAGATTTTAATTTTAAAATTTTTTTTTTGAAAAAGTGCACCTATTGTTGCGGGTGTAGCCCAAAACCGGCAACCTGTGTACTTTTTTAATATTAAAAAAATACATATTGCTGCGGTTTATGCTAGGAACCGTAATAATATGTTGATATATTGTTGTGGTTAAGAACCGCAGCAATATATTAATTACCTATTGTTGCCCCCTTAATTGTTGCGCGACCCGAAACCGCCGCTATAGGCCACCTAATGACAGCAGCAATAAACATTTATTCTACTAGTGCTCAATTTGGATCAAGACCTGGCATGCTTAGAATCAAGTGTGCCTTATGTGGGTCAGTCCAACTCATCGGATGGTGCGGCTTTGCAGTATTTCTGCGTGGTTTTAGGAGGGGCCACTACAACGGCCTTATGTGGGTCACTTCGAACCCGCTCACTAGTTGTTCTAACTGATGGCGAGTTCCTCCTACCCCCATTGACCGTCGACATTGGTCCGAGTTGTCCTACCTTCAGTCCACCACCATGGAGACGGTACTAAGGGATCCAAGGCCTGACCGCCACAATCCTGTGAGTGAGGAGGCCGATCCTTCTTCCTCGTAATCCTTCGATATGGCCTCCGTCATGGCCGCCATATCCCAGATGCAGGTCACTCAAGTGGCCAATCACCAGCAGGTCATATATAGTCTTCGGGGTATCTAAACCGACCTAGACCATGTGTCTAGGGTGGGTTGGCGAAATTATCTAGACCCGGTCTGGACATGAACCAACCTTCCCTATCCACCCCACTACCCTCGTGAAGGGCCATTCAGGGAGCCCCTTCCCACCCCAACCCCTACTACCCCCTTACTACAAGGCGGGTATTTGGTTGGGTTCTATCCTCCTAACCCCCCTCACTCCTGATGGGGGAAATGGTGGGTACTACTAGGTGCTCTTTTTTAACCCCCTCCACCTCCAGTTCCCTACTTTTCCAACTTCAAGGGTGGAGTTTTGCTTAAAATTGTTGGACCTTTCATGTATGTATGCCTATGTTTATGAAGTTTAGGTTCCTATGTGGTTAGTTATGTGGGCATTTATTAGTCTTGGTTGTTAGCATAGTGATTGGTTATTTTTTATTATTCCTAATGATTCTATATGGTCTTATGCTCTTTAATCCAAATCCCCTTGTATAGCTTGTTTTTATTTCTTTTCTTTTTATCTGGTAGGGGTAAATAAAAAGTTAAAAAAAAAATCGCAAAAAAAAAAAAAATCGCAGAAAAAAAAATTCGCTTTTTTTTCTTACGTATTTAGGATAGCTTGGTCGAATGCATGATATGTTACTAAGAGTGTTCATAACTTGATTGGGATACCTTCATTTGACTTGATTGTTTTGCATGGAAGTTGTGTTGTGATTTTAGGTGATCTTTGAGATTGGTAACTTTTGGTAGTGTTTTTGAAATTAGGCGAGTTGGTTGATTGTATTGTCTTATCCCTTGTGTTATGACCCCTGAAGGAGGGCCACAAACCTCGTAAGACTCATTTATAACCATCACCATTGGTCGCCTAACTTGTGACTTGCATTTTTAGCTCCCCAAGATTGCATATGACCGAGCTAATAGAAGAATAATGATTTATGGCGTTTCATTTTGCTAGAATTAGGAATTTAAAAGCCAAAAAACCTTTTATATATTCTACCATAATTAACCGCTTGTCAACCCATTTGAGCCTTTATATCCTATTTTCGCTTACCCCTCATAATAAATCATGGCAAAACTTTCCTCAAAGTGGACTTCATGTCTAGTTTAGGTTGAGTTGAGTTGTTTTGGTACCAAGATTTAGGCTGAAAGTAAGTTGATATACTTGTATAATTGCAAAAGATGAAGAAAATTGCGAGAAAAGAAAATAAAAGATAAGGAAAGAAAATAAAAGAAAGCCCTTATTGTTTCATTTGGTTTTCTATTGAAAGAAAAGAAAGAAAGAGCAAATTGATGTGCAAAATGCAAACTGATGTTAGGACTAGTTTGGGGGAGTCTTTTTCCCTTAGTTTGTACTCCGCTTTACCCTTTTTGCACCATATTCCCAAATTGATATCTATAGATACAGAATCATGTCTCCCCATTTAAGGATCCGATGATGAAACATATTGGTATTACCCAAGGGGAGAGCAGTCTGAAAATCCATCCCAAAAATATTACCGAAAGTGTTAAAAGTCCTATTTTAACGCGTAATTAATTATTCCTGATAATTAATTTCACTTTAAGCCCAATCCTTTGAAAAAATGTCATTGATTAATTATTCATGATAATTAATTGTTATATTTTAATTAAATATTTTCAAAGACATTTTTATAATTAAAATCGGATTTTCGAACTTAAAAGATAAAAGGAAATCGTCAAAACGCGTTTTATAAAGGAGCTATTAGAACATGTCAAAAGCATGTCGGTGCACCTGGGGCACATGTTCAACTATGTCAAGCACACCAACCTGCGCGTGACACATGGCATTATGTGTCACGCAGAGTCGTCAAACGCACTCCTCTGCGTAACGGGCATTATTCTTTTTTATCGTTTTTAAAGCGTGTACAACATTTAAGTAGCTGATTGGGTATGTTACGTCATGCACACCAATGTGCGCCTTACACGTGTCATTGTGCATCATACAGAGATGTGCGCCTAGCGCATTCTATGCATGACACGCATATTGTTTTCCTATAAACATGTCTTGATTTCCCAAAAGAAAGACGATTTTCCACACTTTTACTTTATGACTTTCATACTTTCATACTTTACGAATAACTACAAAAGCCTCTTTAGAAAACTAATACATACAAACACACACACACATACATACACGTTTCCAATTTCAGGCTTCATGATTGCTTGTCCCGAAGGTTGTTAATATCGCAGACTTAAGCCACTGTATAATCCTGAGTGTCTTTGAATATGTTGTTTATTTATATATTGAAGTTACTAAATATTTCTATTTAATATACAAATCATTCCTTTGTACATTCTAACCATATTTCTCTTTTTATTCATTTATTGTTAGAATGGGGATCATTTTTTTTTTTGTGGGGTTTTCGTATTCATTTATTGTAAAAACATGGAATATAAATGCATTTTCCTACAATAAACAATGTAAATATTCAATGTTTTGTGATTCCATTTCAGTAGATACACTTGATTTAACGATTTGTAAATACATTTCAGCCATGTAAGAGATTTGTAGATCCAACGTTTTAGCATAAATGCATTTAAACAAGGGGACCATATGGTTGTACAAATTATTATAATTGAAATATGGTTACAATAAAATTGCATTGTAATGGGTTTACTATTCATTTATATGTTTCCTGAATGTCGAGGGCGTAATGTGTCAAGCACATTAAGTTGCACCTGGTGCACCACTCGCGCACCAGACACACAGTTATGTGTCAGCCGCAGTAATGCTGCATGGCACGTAATTTGTGTGTGCATGATTTTCACCGATTTAGTCGTCATGGTGATCTATCTTATATTCGGTCCATCTGTATTCGCGTAAAAGCATGGTCACTATAGGGTCTCACCTAATTCAAGTATACAAACAATCTGTTTTTACATGTAAGGTCAAGTCTGTCATAAAAAAGTGCATCTAGAAAATTGGTCATAGTATAGTTCGAAACATCATGCATGTCTACCATCTCCTTGTTGCACAACTAACCTTCCCTATCAATCATACCTTACCATATTCAATTAATTTAGAAAAACTTACATTTTCAAAAACAATCCTATACCCTCTTCTGTTCTACCTTTTTCAAAACACATTTACTATTCATCATACCACCTATTCAACAAAAAAAAAATATTTCACAAGTAATCAATCATCTTTTCCTAACAAAAGATAAAAACATGAGGTTGCTTTCAAGAAGCGAATTTTGAAAATTCTAAACCTAATCCAAAGACCTTCATTTAATACAATAATCCAATTCAATTGCAGTCACTTTAGGCCCATATGAATTAGAGTCAATTTTATATTCATATTAGGTCCATTTAAATTTGAGTCCATGCATTTATATTAGGCCCGCTAGCATTAGAGTCAATCTTAGACCCACTAGCATTAGAGTTGATCTTAGGTCATATACGTCTAGTTCATGTCAAAATTTAGGCTCATTTGCATCTGTATGTGAACCGTAGTCTATGTCAAGCCTAGTCCGAATCTAATCAAAGTACATTTCAATCAATTTCCAATGTCAATCCCATGTGCATTTTTAAGTCTAACTTCGAACCAATATAGGACTAAGTCCAAAATTAAGTCCATATAAAGCCCGACTCATTTATAAAAGCTAATCAAGTCCATTTCCAAACCCATGTAGGACGATGTCCAAACCCTTTTAGCCTAGCGAAGCTATTATCCCTAAGACCATATAAAGGAACCCCCGAGTTTAGCGAATCTACTCACCTTTAAAACCACAATGGCACCCTTTAGACCTAGCAAAGCTAGTTATCTCGAATATCATAATGGCACCCTTTGACCTAGTAAAGCTAGTCAGTCCCAAGACCGTAAAGGCATCCCTTGAGTTTAGCGAAGCTACTCACCTTTAATACCATAATGGCACCGTTCAAACCTTAAGGTAGTTATCCCTAGACCATAATGGCACTCTTTTGACCTAGCGAAGCTAGTTTATGTTAAGACCATAAAGGCAGCTATTAAGTCTTGCGAATCTAGTCACCCCTGAGACCATAAAGGCACCCTCTTAGTTTAACGAAACTACTCCTACCCTACATCTAATAGCAGTCCAAGTCCCCGAGTTTAGCGAGGCTAGTTCACCTAAAGTCCATAATGGCCCAAATCCTTTGAGTCTAGTGAAATTAGTCCATCTTAGATCCATTAAACCCCATATCATAAAGTCTAGCGAAGCCAATCACCCAAAAAATCAACCTGTTAAGTCTAGTGAAACTAGCACAAAAGCACAATCATTCAGTCTAGCCTGCTTGCATAGTCCATTCCAGTCCATGTCGACATCTGCATATATTTAGGCCCATGTCTCCATCACGGTCAAGCCCATACTAGTCCAAAACCATACTCATTTATAATTGTATCTATTCATAATCATTTCCTATTTTCATTTTCATTCTTTCATTTCCCATTCCCAATTCTCATTTGCATTTCTCATTTCGAAAACATTAGTTTTTTAAATTTACGAGGTCCATTCGATTGAGAGTATAACTTGGCAACGTCCAACAAAGAGGCAACAAGGTCGACCTACTCCAGACTAGTCAAACGCATCCTCACCTTTTGAGAAGCATCCTCCGAGACTTCTAAATCGTCATCTAAAATGGGGGACACTAATGAATAACTTAGTGCTATCATGGCTCTACTTCAACTGATGAACTCTCGTTGTGAGGAATAAGACAAAGAGATCAAGGCACTAAGAGAGAAACTGACAAATGAAGAAGAAGAGGAAGATACTCCACCACCGCCACCCCCATTCAAGTCTAAGATAGAATTGAGGTTCGAAAAGCTCGAGCAATTGATCCAGTCCATGGTTAAGAGTCAGGCTCATGGCCATGACATCACTGATCCTGAATTGAGGAAAAGCTCCCTAAAAATGTAGCATTGCATGACCTCTCGAAATTAAATGGGGTTGAAGACTTAGATGATCACCTGAGAGATTTCTCCATCTCTATAGCTTTCAAAGGCATGAGCAAGGACCTCTTTGCTTATGTCTTTTCCTTGGCCTTGGATGCACATCTATCCAAGTTGTTCAGAGAAGCTAAATGACTGAACTATATCAAAGAAGAGTTATGCAAGCAATACATATACGACACTCAGCTTCCTACTTTGTGAGTTGGAGTTAACTATGCAAAACTCCAACAAATATTTTTTTCGCCTTCCTTAACAGATCGAGGGAAAAGGCCGTGTAAATCACTGACATGCCATCTGAAGAATACTAAGTCTGAATGGTGATCTATAACCTGCAGTCTAGCACATCAAGTTCCAACCTATATAGTCTTTCACGAAAATCTATAAGGTAGGCTTGCTGATTGAAGAAGAGGTGCATGCCTCAAAGAATAAGGGTTATAACAACAACTCTTTTAAGAAGAGTTACAACAATCCTTCTAGCTCCTGAGGCATAATTTGCTTCATATGTTTAATAGTATTTTTGATTGAAAATACAAAATATAAGCAAGTTAGAACAAAATATAGTCCATTTTAGGTCATTTTACTTGAAAATGAATGAATATGTGTAGTTTGAAGTTAGTTTATATTATAAACACCTCAAGCATCATGTATGTACTTTATTCTATGTGTTAAATAGTAGTTTTGATTGAAAATACAAAATATAGGCAAGTTAGAACCATATATAGGCCATTTTACTTGAGAATGAATGAATATGAATAGTTTGAAGTTAGTTTAAGTTATAAACACCTCAAACATCATATATATATACATTATTTTATGTGTTTAATAGTAGTTTTTACTTGAAAATGCATGAATATGAGTACATTATTTAACCAAATGCAATTGGTGGGAAGAACAAAGGAAAAGTGCAAGGGTTGGGTCAGAGAGATCATTTGCACTACAACTCTTCATCTGGGCGAGGAAATGGCTCTTCACAACCATATGAGCCATCCATTTTTTCTCAGCTTGAGGTGCATGCAGAGGCAAAGGTCGTTGCATGGATGGAAGAAGTGAAGGCAAAGGTCGCAGCACGGGTGGAAGAGTCAAACTGGCCCCTCCAGCAGGAAATGATGCGGAACATGTCTAGTTTCGCCACATGTTCTCAGGTTGCAACACATCCCCCCCTCCACAGCGCAAACCAGAAGATGACCCAGTGTTTGGTGGTGCTAGTCGTGCTACAGAGACACTCGCGACAGTGTAGTTTATTTGATTTTGGCAACTAGGTAACTAACCTATAGTTTCTCTATAGTTAGTCTAACTATATGCATTTACTATCTATATTTGTCGACATCTAGCTTTGTTTCTAGATGTGTTAGTATATTTTTTTGAAACCCGATTTCTACTTCATTTACCGACACCGGGATCTATTTTGCATACATATATTTAATCTAGGTAGATTGTCTAACTATAGACATTTAATGTCTATATTTATCAGCATCTAGCTTATTGGTTTCCAAATTTGTCGATATATATTTTTGTAGAACCCGACTTCAACTTTATTTCCCGACACCGAGATGTATTTTGTGTACGTAAATCTAAACTATATCATGTAATTATATAAATATCTACACTTTTGCAATATATATCAAAATTGCATATATATATATATATATATATATATATATATATATATTATATAATAATATATATATATATATATATATATATATATATATATATTTTATTTTTTTGAGTGTTGAGTCATTTGGTGAGATTTGTTTAAGGTAAATGTTGCGTACATATTTTTTAATTGAAAATATTGAATGTGATGGAGGAACAGGTTTAGTGTTGTATATTTAGGTGCAGGTACAGGTATATGTTTAATTATAATTTGGAACATTATTATCTAACTAATGTAATTTCAAAAAACAACGACAGTTAAACAGTCGTCGTAAAAGAAAATATGATGTAAATGCCAACGACTGCTTATGAATATGAGCGACTGATTTTTGCCGTCGTAGAATCAACGACTGTCATAAACTGTCATTAATACAACGACTATTTTAAACTGCCGTTGAATTAACGTTTGTTAATAGCCATCATTGTTTCAGCGACAACTCTAAACAGTAGGTGACATATTCTCAACGTTGGGATTCAAAATAGTCACTGATATGTAAGAAAACCGTCGTTGATATTGGTACCGACGGCCAGACAGAGGTTAATTCCTAAATCAGCGGCCATCGATGCAACCTCTGTCAGTCAACATCCATTGACCGTCATTGATGGTTCCAGCGACCATTTTTTAGTGTGTTAGCGACGGTTCTAAGAGGCCGTTGATATCGTCTTTTCTTGTAGTGACATATCTTCACTGGTGATCAACAAGCAAATATTCTGACCAAGCCTCTTTCAACAGCCTCACCTCGATGGTATGTTATCCAAGATCGACCTTGTTGACAACTCGTTCATCTTGCGGGGGCATGTTAAAGATAACGATAAGACTTATATCTTCGGTAGATACTTGTATAAGATATACTACCTCGTTTTTTTTTCTTATTGCAACAATGGGTTTGAGTCCGGTCTTTAAGTGGAAAAAATGGATAGTTTAGCATTAAAGTACCCCTTTAATTCATTAGAATTTTAGAGAAATTAATTCTTAATGAAGTAAAAGCAACTTTATGAGGCAAAGTGAATTATTAATGATGGATTTAGTCACATAAAGTAAGGACAATATTGTGAACTAAAGTTTTTTATTTACCAAAAGTGAAATTGTTGCAATAGATATAAAACTACTCAAAATAGTAATTGTTGCAATAAAAAAGAACAAAAAAGGTAGTAATTATCATTTGTATAGAGGTTCTCTCTCCTCGAACTGTTGTACGTACTTTACGTAAATTAGTTTCTTATTCTTAGCATTAGCTTATCATACTTATCTTTTGCAACTACTTATATTATACTCCCTTTGTTTCATTTTAATTTACTCAATTCACTTTGGGGGAGAATCAAGGAGGAAGTACAAAAGTATGAGAGAGAAACTGAAATGGTAGGGAGAGAAACTGAAAAGTGAAAGAGAGAAACAAAAGAGTGGGTCAAAATATTAAAAAGTGAATGACATGGATGGAAAATGAGCAGAAAGTATATGTGATATGCTATCAAAAATAGAAAAAACAACAGTGAGTATATTAAAAAGAACGGATTAAAAAGTAAAGTATATAGATTATAAAGAAACGGAAGGGTATATATATATACTCATTACTGATAAGAGCAATTCCTTCCAAACTCTACATCTTCTGCGTCTGGAAAGAGTGGAGTGCATCTCATTATCAGAAAAATGCTAGTCCAACTTCAGTGTCAGTATGCGGTACTTCGATAACAGCAAACTAGCAAAGGTAGGTAAGAAGTAGATCACCTTCTATGATAAGTACTCAGAAGAAAGAATATGCCAAAAAGAACATTATTCAAAAATTAATTCAACAATAAACCAAACAATAAATTTTTAATGGGACCATTCATTTCCTCCCAGTCTTTTTCACATTATCTATCAGCGGTCTTCGAGTGCACAAAAGCACAAAAAGTGATGACTTTCCTCCCTTATCCTTCACACATTTCTCTCTGTATCATCCATAGAAATTTGATGGTTTGCCAAGCACCAGCTAGGATGCATCCAAATTCTATGTTCATGGCAGTTTCTCCACCTCATAAACTTTTTCCTTACCACAAAATCAACAAATGTCTTATCCTAATCTTCTTGAAGCACGCACTTGCTTCAATATTAACCTGTATGTTAACACTTTAGCATATCATCTTTATTTCGCATCAAATCCCTCTTTTAACTTTTCCTATTTTGAAATAACACTTAGCCAAAAAGTAATGGCAGCACCTGAGTCAAACACTCACCTCCTAGAAGAGCTAGAACAGCTCAGCCAATCCCTTTACCAGTCTCACATTTCTGCAACCCGCAGAACTGCATCGCTTGCTCTGCCTCGGTCTGCAGCTCCTCCAATACCTACTGCAGATGAAGCTGATACAGCTACATATGAAGACAGCAGGCCCAGCCTCAAGTCCAGGCCAAGGAGAATGTCCTTGTCTCCTTGGCGTGCTCGAGCCAAGGATGATCAAGCTCGTGAAAACGAACAGCCGAAGAAAGAGAAAGATATTAAGCTATTTGATCATGAGGATGCATCATCAACAGACAAAAAGGGAATATGGAAATGGAAGCCAATGCGAGCTCTGTCGCATATTGGAATGCAGAAACTGAGTTGCTTGTTCTCGGTGGAAGTGGTTGCAGCTCAGGGTCTTTCAGCTTCAATGAATGGGCTAAGGCTCTCAGTTTGTGTAAGAAAGAAAGAAACAAAAGATGGGGCAGTAAATACAATGCCATCTAGGGTATCTCAAGGAGCAGCTGATTTTGAGGAGACATTATTTGTTAAATGCCATGTTTACTGCACACAAGTCAGTGACAAACAGCAGCTGAAATTCGAACCAAGACCCTTTCTCATTTATCTTTTTGCAGTTGATGCTGCGGAGCTAGATTTTGGAAGGAGCTCGGTGGATTTGAGCCGGCTTATTCAGGACGCGCTACAGAAGACTGCAGAAGGTTCTAGGATACGTCAATGGGACACAAGTTTCGATCTTGCAGGAAAGGCAAAGGGGGGACAACTGTTGCTCAAATTATCATTCCAGATCATGGAGAAAGATGGAGGAGGTGGACTGTTCAGTCAGCTTGAGGGATTGAAGTCGGGAAGAGCAAGAGCTTCTTCTTCTACATTTGGACGGAAGCAGTCAAAGTCATCGTTCAGCATACCAAGTCCCAAGTTGTCGAGCAGGGCAGAAGTCTGGACTCCATCTCACACAGGAACGGCTGCAGATATTCAGGGTATAGACGATCTGAACCTTGATGATGAACCACCTGTACCTGAACCTCAGAAGCCAAAAGAAGAAGAGGGAACAGAGGAAGTTGATCTTCCAGATTTCGAAGTGGTGGACAAAGGAGTGGAGATTCAGAAAACCGAACAAACCAATGAAGATGAAGAGCTTAATGACAAAGCTGAAGACGGTTCTTCAACCAGTGAGGTTGTGAAGGAAGTGGTACATGATCATGTTCACCTGTCAAGATTAACAGAGCTGGATTCTATAGCCCAACAGATTAAAGCACTTGAATCAATGATGATAGAAGAAACAGTGGATCAAACACATGAAGAAGAAAATGAAGGAGAGAAGCTTGATGCTGATGAGGAAACTGTAACAATGGAGTTTCTTCAGATGCTTGAGGATGAGGAAACAGGTGACCTGAGCGAGTTTCAATTTAAGACGCCTGCTTCTAAGCTAGATAAAACTCAGAAAACTGCAAATGCTGAGTCAGGAGTTTTTCTACCAGACCTTGGCAAGGGTTTGGGTTGTGTAGTTCAGATAAAAAATGGAGGGTTCTTAGCTGCCACAAATCCTTTAAATGTTGAAGTGTCAAAGATAGAAACTCCAAAGCTTGCAATGCAGATATCTAAACCTTTTGTTCTTACTTCAGACATGTCTATCAATGGGTTTGAGCTATTTCAGAGGATGGCTGCTCTTGGGGTTGAACAACTTAGCTCCGAAGTGCTAACTCTGATGCCCATAGAAGAGCTGGTAGGCAAAACTGCAGAACAAATAGCTTTTGAAGGAATTGCATCAACAATTATCAGTGGCAGAAAGAAAGAAGGTGCCAGCTCAAGAGCTGCTCGTAGCCTTGCTACCATTAAACAGATTGCAAGCGCCATGAGCACAGGCAGGAAAGAACGGATAACAACAGGACTTTGGAATGTTGGTGAAGATCCACTCACAGCTGACGAACTCCTGGCGTTCTCCATTCAGAAGATCGAGGGTATGGCAATTGATGCACTGAAAATACAGGCAGATATGGCTGAAGAAGATGCTCCTTTTGATGTTTCTCCACTTGGTGGGAGGGCACAAAGCAGCGGTCAAAAAGACCAAAATCACCCTCTTTCTGCAGCAATTTCACTTGACGATTGGATTAAAGATAACGAACTTAAAGAGTCAGAGACAATCACATTGCTGATGGTGGTCCAGCTCCGTGATCCATTAAGGAGATATGAGCCTGTTGGGGCACCTGTTATAGTACTGATTCATGCAACTCCTGCTGAGACAAAACAAGGAAAATATGAACAGACAAAATTCAGAGTAGTTAGTTTACATGTTGCGGGCATGAAAGTTCAAACAGGCCAAAAGAGGAATGCTTGGGATACTGAGAAGCATAGACTAACTGCTATGCAATGGCTGATAGCATATAACATGGGTAAGGCAGCAAAAAAAAGAAAATCTCCAAGCTCAAAGGGGGAAGATCTGTTATGGAGCCTTTCATCAAGGATAGTTGCAGATATGTGGCTCAAGTCGATAAGAAATCCAGATGTGAAATTCACAAACTAACAGTAGCATTTTGTACTTCTATATACTCGAAAACTCTTGTAAGCATATTGATTATTTTTAGAGCACGTAAAATGCTTCCTATTCCACCTACAGCAAATATATTTTAGCAAGCGCAACAAAGTGATCGCTACAGATCAATAAAGGAACGAGTCTGTTGGTGTCCAAACAGAACATTTATCAACTAGCAAAGCTACTTCGCAATTATTTGGCGAATTAGGTTCATTTACATTTCAAATTGCAAATATGAATTAGGAAACGAAATGGCCTAAATGATACCAACTATAGCTTAAGTGTAGGGAGCAGCACAAACTATAGCTTCCACAACACGAACTCTGGTAATGGGGGCACGCATTGACAAGAGGATAGTGAAAGGCCGTGATTCTATAAAAGATCCTAGAATCTTCTTTATTATATATATATGTATATATATATATATATATGAATATATATATATATGTATATATATATGTATATATATATATATATATATGTATATAGAATTGGGTTCACTGAGAACTACCTTATGGTGAGAACCACCTTATGAACCGTTAGATTAATGAGATGAAGTAACTCACAACCGTTAGATCACCTCGACTTGTACGCACAAAAAATTTCCAATTTAGGGTCGTGCAACTTCTTTCCATTTTTCTCATTTCTCTTTCTCTCTCCTATTTCGCACTTTCTCTCTCCTATTTTGCACTTTCTCTCTTTCCTAATTCACAGTAAGTTTTCGTATTTCTTCTACTTTCGTTCGTTTAGTTGATTTTTGATGATTGTTGTTGTTAATTTCGCACTTTCTCTCTCCTATTTCGCAGTTCATTGGAATACATGATAGTAACTTCTTCGTTCTCTGGTTAACTTCTTCGCAATACGTAATCTTCTTCTCAATTTCTTTGATTTTTTCTTTAGATCTTGTGCATTTGTTGTTGTTTTCTGGAGATCTAAGGTTAGAAATTGTAAATTGAAATGTTAATCGTATGGAATGTTAAATTAGGGTTTGCTTGTGTTAGTTTTTGCATGATTTTCGCATGTTTTTTTACTTTAATTGGCATTTGCTGTTCTTTTCTTGACCGAAATGAAACTCAGTAGTAGACCACGAAAGTTTCGGCCTCCTTTGACTACGATTAGTGGTGGTTCAAATCCTATCCATGTTTTTGGGGAATAAAAGAGAAAAAGAAAACGACATGGGAAACCCTTATGGGTTGTATCCGAAGATATGGAAAGAGATGTTTTTATGTCAGCAACAGAAGCCCAAGCTCATGGAATTAGCATGTTTTTGAGTCTGAATGTTACTCAGCATGATAGCTTTCAAATTTCCTTCATTAGCTCCTTGGAATGACTTCTAGTCCTGTTTTGATGTGTAATATTCACGGAAGAAATTTAGTTTTTCTGCATCCCTGGGATGAATTAACTTTGTCACATCTTTTACAAGAAGATGTCAACTTTCCCGAGTGCCAAGTGAAGGAATTACCTGATGTGAACTGTGAAGGATTTACCCTGTCTGTTTTCAGTTTCTCTGGTTTTCTTTTCTAATTAGCATAGTGATTTGATTTCTAATTATGTTGAATCTCGCTACTCACTATCAAATAAGTTCCCCAATCAACATATTGCAAGTGGTCTTTCCTGCTGATTTTAGGATTTTCTGGTTTCAGTGAACTGTGATGTGATAATGGTGCAGAAGAAAGGGTCTTTCTGAATGCTTCGGACTGATGTACTTGTTTATAGAAATCTGCTGTCTCTGGAATACAAGCTCTTCAATAGTCTATTTCCGGATTGTGTCATTTCATTGCCCGCCTCTCTTTTATTGATTCCAATTGAAGCAAACATCACAATCTACATGCAGCAAGACTAATACATGGAATCTAAAAGGAGTCTCTACTCATATGTATCTTTGTGGTATAAAATCAAGACTTGATTTTGTTTCAGCCTCTGGAGGCACTTTAGCAGAGGGGTGAAATTGCTGTGAATGGATTAATGTCTTTGCTTAATTCGTTTTCTAGTTGTGGATGGATCCTTCATACAATTATGGGATGCATAGAACTCAATGTACTTGTAGGCTTGCAGCATTGTCTAAATTGTGAAGTAGCAATACCTAAATTGCATCACCTTTGCTAGACTTCTTGCTTGGCTAGAAGAAGTGAACTGAATCACTGAATTTTGGTCCCAGAAGATGGGATCACTTAGTGTCTTGATGATGCAAATCCTGTATTTTCTTCTGAATAGGGAAACAACATGGCCTTTAGATGGAGATTTTTTTAAGAATTCATGTTGTGTTCCAGCACACTGAAGCTCAATAAGTATCCATCATCATGCAGCACAGAAATGGCTACTGTTCAAACTTTTCCCTCACACTTCTCTGATGTAAAAATTTTGTAATGTTTGTGGGCGTGGCACATGCCTTATTGGTTACCTAGGCGTCTCAGTTATGTACTTCTGTTATATAATTAAAATATATGGTTGCATACTTCATGATGCTATGCTTCTTGTCCAGGGTTTCCTGCACATAGATGAATACCCGCCAGATGCACATCATTTGATCTACTAACAGTCTAACACTTGTTAACTTAGGAATCTGATAATTATTGCAAATTAGTTTATGAGATTATTAATTGTAAATAATCCCAGGCTACTCTCACTAGTTATTCAATGGTGTCTCGACAAAAATTGTTGCCTTTTGGAGCAATGTATACCTCTTTCTTACATTCTCCTATTATATGGGTCTAACTTCTTTTCTCTAAATTAGTATAGTACCAAATTAAATATGCTACAGTGATGCATTAGATTTTTTGTAGTATGCTATTGAAATATTCTATTGTCAAAATGTGCTTTCGACTCAGGTGACTAAATACTAACTATTTGAAAAATGATTAATAGTTTTACATACCTAATTGGCTTCACTAGAAGTACCTTTAGGCTATAAAAGAATTACCTCTATGCTATACAAGAAGTACCTCTACTCTAGAGGAGAAGTACCTCTAATGTATACGAGAAGTACCTCTACGTTATACGAGAAGTACCTCTATGTTATACGAGAAGTACCTCTACTCTAAAGGAGAAGTACATCTAATGTATATGACAAGTGATGGTGTCCCTAAAGTTATTAAAATCGCGATTCAAATCTTGAAATCTTACGATTTTACGATTCAAAATATGGTAGACGATTCGATTCGCGATTCTAGACGATTCTATACATTTCTATTGACTAGCGAAAACCTCGCAAGTTTAAATCATGCTAACAAAGAAAATAAGAGATATATATTGTTAGTTATTGCCAATATAGTGGGTAAACTACTATTTTTTCCAATTTTTAGGTCTTTTAACTTATAATTTTAGCATATTCAATGAAGATTGAGTGCAATATCTTGATTATACATGTTTGTAGAATCTTACGATTCTACGATTCGATTTTACGATTCGATTCTGAAGGTTGTTTTCGATTCAAACTAGAATCTCGATTTTAAAAACATTGGGTGTCCCCTAGAAAATTGAAAGGATTTTTATTTTTATTTTTATTATTTTTCTAAAGATATACGAGAAATACCAATAGCCTTCACGAGAAGTACATGTAGGCTATACGAGAAGTACCTCTACGCTATACGAGAATTACCTCTAGGCTATAGAAGAAGTACCTCTACCCTATACGAGAAGTACCTCTAGGCTATACGAGAAGTACCCCTATGCCATACAAGAAGTACCTCTAGTCTAGAGGAGAAGTACCTCTACGTTATACGAGAAGTACCTCTATGTTGTACGAGAAGTACCTCTACTCTAAAGGAGAAGTACATCTAATGTATATGACAAGTGATGGTGTCCCCTAGAAAATTGAAAGGATTTTTATTTTTATTTTTATTATTTTTATTATTTTTCTAAAGATATACGAGAAATACCAATAGCCTTCACGAGAAGTACATGTAGGCTATACGAGAAGTACCTCTACGCTATACGAGAAGTACCTCTACGCTATATGAGAAGTACCTCTAGGCTATACGAGAAGTACCTCTAAGGTATACAAGAAGTACCCCTATGCTATATAAGAAGTACCTCTACGTACTCTAGAGGAAAAGTACCTCTAATGTATACGAGAAGTACCTCTACGTTATACGAGAAGTACCTCTAAGCTCTACGATAAGTACCTCTACACTATACGAGAAGTACCTCAAGGCTATACATGAAGTACCCCTATGCCATACAAGAAGTACCTCTAATCTAGAGGAGAAGTACCTCTACGTTATACGAGAAGTACCTCTATGTTATACAAGAAGTACCTCTACTCTAAAGGAGAAGTACCTCTAATGTATATGACAAGTGATGGTGTCCCCTAGAAAATTGAAAGGATTTTTATTTTTGTTTTTATTATTTTTATTATTTTTCTAAATATATACGAGAAATACCAATAGCCTTCACGAGAAGTACATGTAGGCTATACGAGAAGTACCTCTACGCTATACGAGAAGTACCTCTACGCTATATGAGAAGTACCTCTAGGCTATACGCAAAGTACCTCTAAGGTATACAAGAAGTACCCCTATGCTATACAAGAAGTACCTCTACTCTAGAGGAAAAGTACCTCTAATGTATACGAGAAGTACCTCTACGTTATACGAGAAGTACCTCTAAGCTCTACGAGAAGTACCTCTACACTATACGAGAAGTACCTCAAGGCTATACATGAAGTACCCCTATGCCATACAAGAAGTACCTCTAATCTAGAGGAGAAGTACCTCTACGTTATACGAGAAGTACCTCTATGTTATACAAGAAGTACCTCTACTCTAAAGGAGAAGTACCTCGAATGTATATGACAAGTGATGGTGTCCCCTAGAAAATTGAAAGAATTTTTATTTTTGTTTTTATTATTTTTATTATTTTTCTAAATATATACGAGAAATACCAATAGCCTTCACGAGAAGTACATGTAGGCTATACGAGAAGTACCTCTACGCTATACGAGAAGTACCTCTACGCTATATGAGAAGTACCTCTAGGCTATACGCGAAGTACCTCTAAGGTATACAAGAAGTACCCCTATGCTATACAAGAAGTACCTCTACTCTAGAGGGAAAGTACCTCTAATGTATACGAGAAGTACCTCTACGTTATACGAGAAGTACCTCTAAGCTCTACGAGAAGTACCTCTACACTATACGAGAAGTACCTCAAGGCTATGCATGAAGTACCCCTATGCCATACAAGAAGTACCTCTAATCTAGAGGAGAAGTACCTCTATGTTATACAAGAAGTACCTCTACTCTAAAGGAGAAGTACCTCTAATGTATATGACAAGTGATGGTGTCCCCTAGAAAATTGAAAGGATTTTTATTTTTGTTTTTATTATTTTTATTATTTTTCTAAATATATACGAGAAATACCTATAGCCTTCACGAGAAGTACATGCAGGCTATACGAGAAGTACCTCTACGCTATACGAGAAGTACCTCTAGGCTATACGAGAAGTACATCTAAGGTATACAAGAAGTACCCCTATGCTATACAAGAAGTACCTCTACTCTAGAGGAAAAGTACCTCTAATGTATACGAGAAGTACCTCTACGTTATACGAGAAGTACCTCCAGGCTATACGAGAAGTACCTCTACACTATACGAGAAGTACCTCAAGGCTATACAAGAAGTACACATATGCTATACAAGAAGTACCTCTACTTTAGAGGAGAAGTACCTCTAGGCTATACGAGAAGTACCTCTATGTTATACGAGAAGTACCTCTACTCTAAAGGAGAAGTATCTCTAATGTATACGACAAGTGATAGTGTTCCCTGGAAAATTTTGTTAAAAATTGAAAGTATTTTTAATTTTATTTTTATTATTTTTATTATTTTTCTAAAGATATACGAGAAATACCTCTAGCCTTCACGAGAAGTACCTCTAGGCTATACGAGAAGTACCTCTACGCTATATGAGAAGTACCTCTACTCTAGAGGAGAAGTACGTCTAGGCTATACAAGAAGTACCCCTATGCCATACAAGAAGTACCTCTACTCTAGAGGAGAAGTACCTCTACGTTATACGAGAAGTACCTCTATGTTGTACGAGAAGTACCTCTACGTTATACGAGAAGTACCTCCAACTTAATTATTATCATATACTGAACCACCAACGTAATAATTGAGATGAGTGCATGCATACTTGATACTTATATAATAATCTAAATTTTATAGTCATAATCAAATATTTTAAAAGTGATATGAAATAAATCTTGATATGTCACGAAACATTAGTGCATAAGAAGACACTTTAAACTCAAATGTTAAGATCAATGATCGACTATAGAGTAGCCCGTCATGGCCTTTAAACTCTAAATTACTCACAACATGTGCTCTACTCCTCTTCACTTGAAAATGAGCCCACATGTTATGACATTGAATGAGACGAATTTGGGGTAATCTCTCCACCTTTCAGATCATTTTTCCAGACAGCTATGACAATGGGGTAAAGTTTTCCCAAAATTTGATGTGTCTTGTTTTTGCCCACATATTTTCTTCTTTCTCTCTCTTCATCAAAATATGATCAGACTACATTAAAATAGTAACTGTACATAGTGAAACATAGTAGTTGGGTAGACACACCACGTATATACCATTATTGAGCTTAGGAGTAATGTACTTCTAGTGGTTTGAGTAGTTATCATCATAAGCAGCAATAATTTGAATATTTAGATTAATATAGACTACATAAAAAGTAGAATGTTCATAGTTATATCTTGACTATGACGACCAAATTTAATGCTTCAAGAGTGCTATAAGAACATCTGCTTTAACAACGTTGTTGTGATCTAGAGAAGCCATCAACTCAGAAAGTGTTTCACTCATGCCATCTACTTCCAAATGGTAATATCCTGCACATACAAAGAAAAAGGCCAGTTTCTGAGCTTAGATATTAAAAAAAATACGGAGAGCATGCACACATACTAAATTACTAACAATATGTTAGATTTCTTTCTGCAAAATTACTATTTTGGTGAACATAGATACTATGCAGTAATAAACATGTTAATTAACACTAGAATGAAGAAAACGCGAAATAAAAAACATATATATTAAGATAATTAATGAAACAAATTAAATTTAACGGATTTATTAAGATAATTAATGGAACAAACCTGCAACTGATGAAAACGGTTGAGTATCAATGTCACAAGAAGTTGTCTTTCTTTTTCAGTCACAACCCTTTTTTAGTCTCCATAAATCCTCAATCTCCAAATTCCCAACAACGTTATTCAATCAGAGAATGTCAAGGGAATGTGTTTAAGAATATATGATCTACTAGTTGGGC
This sequence comes from Beta vulgaris subsp. vulgaris, assembly GCF_026745355.1. Taxonomy (NCBI): domain Eukaryota; kingdom Viridiplantae; phylum Streptophyta; class Magnoliopsida; order Caryophyllales; family Amaranthaceae; genus Beta; species Beta vulgaris. The sequence continues at coordinate 20,248,768 of NC_079202.1, forward strand.
ATTTCAAAAGTATTTTGCTCCATAGAGTTTAGCAAAACGAGTGCCTTATCAACTGCAAAATACATATTATTACTTCCCACAAAATGAAAACATGAACAAACACATGAAGACAAACAATATTTTCTTGAACAGTAATGAGTGGGAAAGTAAAAGTTCTAAATACAAGAATAAGAAGTTCAAGTCTTCACTAAATCAATAAATGGACTACTATGGAACCTTACACAGTACATTAGTGAAAGGCAAGATTGTCTTATGAGATTCTATATTAGGTTCAGTAGAGCCCGCCCTTGATGGGGCAGCCCGCACATACTGATTTTATCGTATGGTACATAATTAAGGTATATTTGGATATTCTAGTATTGATGGCCTTCTAGAGGTGCCTACTGCCTAATATCGATGGCCTTATATATATTCCGAAGTCATAGAACAATACAACATAAAATCTCCAAGTTCAAAACTTTTTTTATAATTAACTGAGAAACATACTAAAAGATTTCAACATGTAAATGAGTTAGAAATCCAACAACACCTCAATAATAGGTGCCTAGTATCGATGGCCTTATATATATTCCAAACAAACCTATCATAGAGCATATAGAGTAGTACTGCAAGCCACAACCAAATTGATATTACTATACAAATATAGTCATTTGATTCATAAATTAGCAAATAATGACCATTGTATAACCAACTTTAAACATTCATGCTTAAACAAAAAGTCCATAGATTAACATGAAAAAAACACAGCATTATATTCATAGTTCAAAGTCATAGAACAATACAACATGAAATTAAATCTCCAAGTTCAAAACTTTTTCTAGAATTAACTGAGAAACATACTAAAAGATTTCAACCTGTAAATAAGTTAGAACTCCAACAACACCTCAATAACAGGTACCTACTACCTACCTACAATATCAAACGTATAAGCTCATGAGTCATGACAATATAAGCTCTAATTCCACGCAATAGGCTACAGATAGCAAAAACAGGCCCAATTCCTCAAAAGTGCCAAAATAAACTACAAAATCCATCTCCTAAATAGAAAAATAGTTAGTTTTGCACCTCTAATTCGAGTTAGGAGAAAAACCAAACATATAAGCTCATGAGTCATGACAGTGAATTCTTTGCACCTCTAATTCCACACAATAAACCATATAATTAGAGAAAATAACACCGCATTTTCGAAAAATCGATATCAAAAAAAAGTAGGAGAGAGAACTTGAAGATAAATTCAGCAACAGATATGCGATTCAGCAATAAAGATCATGAGTCCGATTTACTATTGATTTTTAGTGATATGCGATTCAATCATCCGAGAATTCGACAATTTAACATCGAGTTCAGAAACAAATTGAAGTATTTGAAGATAAATTCAGCAACAGATAAAGAAATTCAAAATCTACAATTTAAACACAAAGTTTTGAAATTTCTTACGCAAACAAGCAGAGAAGTTGCGTTACCGACAAAAAGTTCAGAATTTGTTCTTCAATTTCTTGAAAAATCCTTGATTTCTTGTTATATGTTCATGGAATTTTGAATATAATTTGGTGTTCTTGGAAGATCGAATGAATCGCGAGGATGAGAATTGCACGAGGGAGAAGAGAAAAAATGAGCTTTAAACCCTGTTCACTTTGTTGCTGAATTTGCATTATTTTCGGGCTTCAATTTCTAGATCAGAATTTTTGGGCTTTCTTATATGGTATAGGAGAGTTCTCACCATAAGGTGGTTCTCACCATAAAGAGGTTCTCACTAGAACCCAACCCTATGTATATATATATATATATATATGTATATATATATATATATATATGTATATATATATATATATGTATATATATATATATATATGTATATATATATATATATATATATATATATATATATATATATATATACATACATACATACATACATACATACATACATGTTAACAATCATAGTATTGATCAATACATTCTTAGAGAAAGAGAAAAGAGAGGGAAAGATCTTTTGTATTGAATGAAAACAATGAGAGAGTTAGCTATAGTATTTATGTAAAGAGAGCTAAGAACTTCAGCTTGTGATACAAGCTAGCTAACAAACTAAAAGTAACTCTAACAGAAATGTTACAGTAATAACAGAATTTAAGCTGAGCTGGACATAGCAATATCTTCTTCACTGGTGAGTCAGCATTGTGAGCAAGACTATAAGTATTAGTCTTAACATCCCCCCCCCCCCCTCAAGCTAGGCATGGGAGAAAACATGCCAAGCCTGGACAGTAACTAATTGAATTGTGCTGAAGGAATAATCTTAGTAAATACATCTGCCAATTTGAATTGAGCAGTAGTAGGAAGATAAGTTAAAGAGATGAGACCCTCCATGAGGTTTTCTCTTGTGAAGTGGCAATCAATATCTATATGCTTTGTACGTTCATGGAACACAGGTTCCAAGCAATGTGAATCGCTGACTGATTGCCACAGTGTATAGCAACAGGCCGTAATTGAGTAACACCTAGCTCAACCAAGAGTCTGACCAACCAAGTGACTTTAGTAGTAGCATGAGCCATGGCTCTGTATTCTGCCTCTAAAGTGGACTTTGATATTATGGCTTGTTTCTTGGACTTCCAGCTAATAAAGGAAGAACCAAATAAAACAAGACAGTATGAGATGGATTTCCTTGAATCCGTAAATGCTCCCTAATCTGAGTCTGTAAATGCTTGAAGTGTGAGCTTATCATCACCTTTCATCGAAATACCTTGACCAGCAGTCTGATTCATGTATCTTAAGACATGCTTTAAAGCTAATATACGAGGAAGTAGGTGAATGCATAAACTAATAGAGTGTTTGAACACAATAAGCCAAATCTGGCCTAGTGTGTGTAAGGGAATTGAGTTTACCATGTGAGAAGTTCTTTGCAATGTAATAATCTTAGCTTAAGAGAAAGTTATGGAAACACGAATATTAAAAATAGTATAAACTAAATAAAGTTTTAGGCCTAGGATAAAACTATATTTATTACCTATCATATTTTAGCATGAAGCTTTATTATATATATTGTAATGATGTATCAAGTTATATAATAATATAATATAATCTACACATATAATGTATTGATTAAGCATTCTCTATTAGGTCATTATATAAAGTAGGTGTTGCAGCTCTCCTTATTTCACATATATTATTTTGTAGTTTTTCTATCATTTTACACATTATACTTCCGCTGTCTCCAACAAACTTGGTATCAGAGCTAGAATATGGCTACAACCAATTCAACCCCAACTTTCTCGTATTCACAACCAACACTTCCTATCTTTGATGGAGAACATTATGACTATTGGAGTAGTCAAATGCAAACCTTCTATATATCTCAAGACTTATGGGAGCTTGTGGAAGATGGCTATGAAGACCTCCCTGAAAATGCTAATGACGCACAACAAAAGTTATACAAGGAAAATAAGAAGAAAGATGCACTTGCATTACGATATATTCATGCAACCATGAGTAAAACAATATTTCCCCGCTTATACGGATTAAGAAAATCCAAAGATGCTTGGGGTACATTAGAGAAGGAATTTCTCAGAAATGAAAAGGTCGTTGCAATTAGACTGCAAACCTTATGGACAGATTTTGATAAGTTGGAGATGAAAAGGACAGAAAACATCGAAGTATACTTTTCACGAGTCACAAAGATAGTTAATCAAATAAGAAGTCTCGGTGACATCATATAAGAAAAGAGAGTTGTTAGAAAAGTATTAAGAAGTATGACTGATAAGTATAATTCTGCCGCATATATAATAGAAGAGTCAAAAGACTTGTCATCACTCACAATGCATGAGCTAATGGGATCCTTGGAATCACACGAGCAAAGATTGAAAAGAAATACAAATAGTGATCAACTTGTTGATCAAGCTTTGCAATCCCAACTAAATGCATCAAATAGAGAATATCATGGAGATTCAGAGAAACCTGGAGGAAACCAAAGAGGGTATCAACACGGAAGAGGTCGTGGTATCCAGAATTTTGGTCGTGGCAGAGGAAGAAGCCGAGGAAGAGGTCGCAGACAATACCAAAATTATCAAAATAGGTCAAATAATACTTGTCGTATTTGTGGTAAGCCTGGGCATCAATCAACTGAATGTTATCATAGGTGTAAAAAATGTCGTAATCCGCATCATTCTCAAAAGGATTGTTGGCATCAAAATGGAAATGGTACCAATGAGGCAAATTTCATCGCAAATGGTGAAGGTGACGAACACTTGTTTCTGACGTGCATGGATGCACAAAATAAATCCGACAATATGTGGTTCTTGGATAGTGGATGCAGTAACCACATGACAAGAAATAAAGATTTGTTTGTAAAATTGGACATGGATGCTACCAATCAAGTCACCTTAGGTGATGGTAAAAAGGCAAATGTTGAAGGAAAGGGAGTCATTGTTGTGAATAAAGATTCAAATGATACAAAATACATACATGATATTCTATACGTACCAAATTTAGCACATAATCTTCTTAGTGTTGGGCACCTAGTCCAACGAGGATACTCAGCTAATTTTGACAATGGAGAATGCATGATCTTTGACAAGAAATCAGGTACAACATTAGCAAAAGTATAAATGGCCGAAAATAAAGTATTTCCAATTCATTTACCATAAAATAAGAAATTGGCATTGCAAGTAAATGGTAAGGACGAGTCTAGTCTATGGCATTTACGGTATGGGCACTTAAACCAAAAAGGATTACAGTTATTGAAACAAAAAGACATGGTTGTGGGATTACCACTTATTGATAGAAATCTTCAAGTCTGTGAAGGATGTATGTATGGAAAAATGCATCGCTTGCCATTTCCAAAGAACTCATGGAGAGCTAAAACTCCTCTTGAATTAGTGCATGCAGATATATTTGGCCCCATAAGAAATCCTTCAATCCAAAGCAAGAGGTATTTTTTGTTATTTGTTGATGATTATACCCGTATGATGTGGATATATTTCATCGATCAAAAGTCGGATGCTTTCAATATTTTTATTCAATTTAAAGCATTAGTTGAAAGACAAAGTGGATATATGATAAAAACATTGAGAATTGATAGAAGGGGTGAATTTATATATAAGCCTTTCATGGAGCATTGTAGAAATGAAGGTATTAAAAGACAATTGACTGTCTCTAGAACACCTTGGCAGAATGGTGTAGCCGAAAGAAAGAATCGCACAATTGTTGAAATGTCTAGAAGCATGATGGAAGAAAAAGGATACCTAAGAGTTTCTGGGCCGAAGCAGTAAATACCTCTATCTACATACTCAACTGTTCTCCAACAAAAGCAGTTCGTAACAAGACTCCTTATAAAGCTTGGAACGGTAGAAAACCTGTTGTTAGCCATTTCAAAGTTTTTGGATGCATTGCATATGCCTTGAATAAAGATCAAGGTAAAGATAAGTTTGATCCCAAAGGAAGAAAATATGTTTTTGTGGGATATAATGATGAATCAAAAGGATATCGTCTCTTAGATCCTGAAGCGAAAAAACTCAGTCTCAAGAGATGTTATATTTGACGAATCGGCAAAATTGAAATGGGATGATGAAACATTTCAAACCCATGTGAATGTACCTATGCAAGAAGAAGCTACCAATGCACATAGCACATCTTCAACAACAATAAATGATGTTATAAATAGTCCTTAGGGATCTCCTGTTTCTAATACACAAAGAGGAGAAGCATCATCCTCTCCGATCTTGAATCAACCAGGAAGAGTTCGAAAGAGGCCTTCTTATTTAGATGATTATGATTGCTCATTAGCCATAAAAAATTACATGGCTACATTCGCTTTATTTGCATCTGAACCTTCTACATTTAAAGAAGCATCAACAAAACACGTTTGGATAAAAGCAATGAATGATGAGATTTCGATGATTGAGAAATTCAAGACTATGTTGAACATTGCAAATTAAGAGGGGAATTTGTGAGAAGTTCTTTGCAATGTAATAATCTTAGCTTAAAAGAAAGTTAAGGAAACACCAATATTAAAAACAGTAAAAACTAAATAAAGTTTAAGGCCTAGGATAAAACTATATTTATTACCTATCGTATTTTAGCAAGAAGATTTATTATATATATTGTAATGATGTATCAAGTTATATAATAATATAATATAATCTACACATATAATGTATTGATTAAGCATTCTCTATTAGGTCATTATATAAAGTAGGTGTTGCGTTGCAGCTCTGCTTATTTCACATATATTATTTTGTAGTTTTCTATCATTTTACACATTAGACTTCTGTTGTCTCCAACATACCCACCATGCATCTAAATTTTATCGGATCTTGTAATGGCACACCATCATGTAAGCATAAGGTTAATAGGCAGAGGAGTGACAGCAAGATTAGTAACATGAAGAGCATAGTTGTTCAAAAGTTCCTTAGTGAACTTCGCTTGAGTAAGAGCTATACCCTAGGGTAGATAAGATACTTCAATACCTAGGAAGAAGCTAAGCTTTCCTAGAACTTTGACGCTGAAAAATGTGTCCAAGCGATGCTTAATGTGATGAATAGTAGCTAAATCACTCCCAGTCAGTATAATATCATCTACATATACTACTAGGATAGTGAGAAGAGAACCATTAGATTTCAAGAACAAAGAATAATCATTATTAGACTGGTGAAATCCTTGTTTAGTAAGCTCAAGACTAGCTTAGCAAACCATTGTATGGAGGCTTGCTTTGAGCCATATAATTGTGAGGGTTAGCGAATCACTCAGGGAGTTTCATATACACTTCCTCATGGAGATCTTCATGGAGGAAGGCATTATTAACATCAAGTTGATAAAGTTTCCACCCATTGTAGTTTGTATGTTGCCAAGGCAACAACACCTCTGACAATAGAGAGCTTGTCAATTGGAGAAAAGGTCTCCTGAAAATCAACACCATATTTTTGTGTATAGCCCTTTGCAACCGACCTTGCCTTATATCTTTCAACCTCCCCTTTTGACTTGAGTTTGATTTTAAATACTTGTTTGCAACCAATACTTGTTTGCAGCCAATAGGACTTTTATTAGCAGGAAGATCAACAACATCCAAACTGTTGTTAGAAGCTTGTCCATTGCTGCAACCCATAAAGGATCTTTAGCAGCTTGAGCATGAGTAGTAGGTTCAATCAGAGAGCCAGAGTGAGAAAGAAAAGATTGGTGAACAAATGGAATAGAGTTATAACTCACTAGATTACACCAGTGAGGAGTAAAAGAAGAGGTGACATATCAAACATAGTCTTGCAAGTATGCTGCTGGATTGTGATTTCTAAAAGAATGTCTAGTTTGGAGAATAGGGTCATGTGTAGAAGTAGAGTCAGCAGAAGATGCAGAGAAAATAGGTGGAGAAGAAGAGTTTGAAGGTGGAGTAGAAGATGGAGAAGAAGAAGTGGTGGATCAAGAAGAGGTAGGATCTATGTGGTGTGATGAGCTCGGATGAGGAACATATGTAGTAGGAGTAAATGGATGATAAAAGATGTGATCATGATTAATAGTGGCAAGGAAAATTTGGAAAGAAGATTGTGAATTGGAGGAAGACAAATGAAATGGGAAATGGTGCTCATGAAAGACAACAACCCTTGATATAATTATTTTCTTTGTGGTTACATGATAGAATTTGTAGGCTTTGAGGGTATCCAAGAAATACATATGCTTCTGCCCTTGAATCAAACTTGGATTTACCAGATTTTAAGGTGGAAGCAAAACATAAACAACCAAAGCTTCTGAAATGAGACTTATCTGGTTTAGCACCATGCATCTGCTGATAAGGAGATAGGTGATTAAGAGATGAGAGGGGCATTCTGTGGATAAGATAAGCAGCACACAACACACTTTCTCCACAAAGATTAACCGGTAATTTGGCTTGAAAGAAAAGATACCTTGTTGTTTCAATCAAGTGCCTCTGCTTTCTCTCAACAGTGCCATTTTGTTGAGGAGAATCAGCACAACCGTTCTGATAAATCATGCTCTAGCCTTAAATGCTAGAGTTTAATATCATCAGCAGTATAGCAAGAAGTAAGAGAAGTAGGAATATATCTCATATCACCAGAGTGTTGATCTTGACATGAAACAACAACAGTAGAAGTAGTAGCAACAACAGCTTCGGAACTTGAAGGAGTGAGATCTTCAACATAGTAGAGACTAGAGTAGAATTTACTAAGAGTTATTGGCCTTGTCAAAGAAAGCAATAATTCCAAAGAAATCCTTTCACAGCTTTGGTACTGAAATCAGATTGAAATGAAATCCAGGCACATAGAGCACTTGTTTAAGTGTGAGAATATCATTTAGAACAATAGTACCAATGTGAGTGATCTGTATCTTTCTACCATCAGGAACTGTGATAATGTTGTCAGGAATATCAATAATTATTTGGTAAGAATGAAAAAGGGAAAGATCATGGCAAATGTGATATGTTGCCCCACTGTCTAGAACCCATCCTAGTCAGCACTTAGACAGAATTTTCCTACAAAACAAGCATTATCGGCATCAGTGCAAGCATTAGATTTCTAAGTTCCTGATTGGCCCAACATATCAAGGAGCTTCTGATATTGGTCCATGGTCAAAGTTGGCTGAATCACTTCTAAAGAAGATGGTGAAGGTTCAACGGGAAGATCTTCACCTTGAACAGCAGCAGCAAATCTCTTTTGAGAAGGTTTATAATAAGTTGGATATCCATGGACTTTGAAACACCTTTCAAGGCTGTGTCCAGGAATTTTGCAATGTGTGCAATAATAGTGAGATCCCCTCTTGTTACCAGCAACAGATTTGTTCCCAGAGTTTCTATCATAATACTGAGATTTAGAAGAATTGTAGCTAAAATTTGAAGAGGATGGCTGTTTATAAGTGTTCCTATTCATGGAGGAGAATCTTTGCCTATCTGCAGCAAAGGCCATTGATTCAGATAAAGAAGCATGAATATAACTGAGTTCTTGGTTCTTGAAGAACTAGCCTATAGGCTTGAGACAAAGGTGGAAGTTGAGGCATCATAAGAATATTTGTTCTAACTTGCTGATAACCTTCTTTCAGCTTCATTAAGAAGTGGAGTAGCCTTTGATCTTGTTGAATTTTAAGAAATTTCTTAGTCAAATTACACAGCAAGGTAAATGATTAGATTATCTAACTCATCCCATAGGACTTTCATTCTGGTAAAAAATACAGCAACATCATCATTTTCTTGTGAAATATTAGCTAGATCCTGCTGAATTGAGTACAGCTGAGCAATGGAAGATTGGCCAAACCTATCTTCAAGATCTTTCTAGATTTCTCTAGCTGACATCAAGTGCAATACACTTTTGGCAGTAATAGCATGTAATGACCTTAAAATCTATCCTGTAACCATATTATTGCATCTCTCCCATGCCTTAAGCTCTTTACACTCAGTTATAGCAGATTTCTCAAGACTTCCATCAACAAAGCAAGCTCTGTTTTAGATGAAAAACTAATATCATCATTCGTTTCCAGTCAGCATAGCCAGTGCCATTAAAAACAGGAGATACTAGTTGTACTCAAGTATTATCAGATGGATGAAGAAAATACATACTAGTAGAATCTTGAGTCAACTCAAGGTTGTTACTGTTACTCACAATTTCAGGCATTTTGATCAGAAGATTAAACAGAATTTTAGAAGAGTAAACAGAATTTTCAGTGATTTTGAGAAAAAACATTGAGATTTCGGAATTTTCAAGTGTATAGAGTAAGATTTGATGATTTTAGAGAAATGAGAATAAGATCAATCGAAAAATGAATCTGTTTCTGCCTCGAAACTAGTCAAAAGAGTAATGTGTTTAGGATGAGAGTCAAATCCCGAGTAAATTTAAAATCCCGAGTCTCGTAGTCTCCAATCTTGCAAAACAAGGAAAAACTGGCCCGGGAGTGTTCCCGGGAAAGCCCCTCCGACGCTCAAGTCAGTTGAGATTGAGGTAGAGAGAGAAAGTAATCTAGTCTAGAGAGAGATGCTCTGGTTTTGTTAGGTGAGAATTGAATGCATGTTCATTGATGAGACTGTTGGTATTTAAAGTGTTGGGGATTTCCCAGACAGGAATCCCTTTTTGGGGAGCATCCCAATGCCTTGGGGAGTCTCCACCTTTTTAAGGTAATCTGCTTTGTTCCCTAAAAGCTGGTGAATCTTCCTTGATATGTGAGACCTAGGCTTGGATGAGGTGCCTTTTGATATTTTATTGGGCCAGACCAAGGGCCCAAACAGAATCAGATAGGAATTTCAGAACAAGATTTGTGGATTTCAAAGAAAAGAAGAATGAATAGGATGAATTTAGTTAGGAATTTCAGTAATTTTGAGCTTCTAATTAGAAAATTTCAGGAATATCTGCAGATTGATTTGCAAATCAGAACAAAACATATCAATCAATTGATGTAACAATCGAACAATCAAACAATCAGAGAAAAAAGTTTTTAGTAATCACAAACTAATTCATACGAAATAGTTTAGAGAAATTAGAAATTCAAACTAGAATTTGTGAGATTATCGGAAGCATCAGGATCGAAAATCAGTGAGCTCTGATACCATGTTAATAATCATAGTATTGATCAATTCCTGCTTAGAGAAAGATATTTGAGAGAAAAGAGATGGAGAGATCTTTTGTATTCCTAGAATAATATTGAATGAATATAATGAGAAAGTTAGCTATAGAATTTATGTATTGAGTACACATGCAGTATTGAGCACCTTTAGGTAGAAAGAGCTACTTCCCCTCAAAAACAAAAAAGGTAAAAAGAGCTACTAGTTCATTTGTTTTACTTGTATCATGAACAATCAGAAGGATTCATTGAAATCATAACTATAGGTTTAACATGGTATCAGAGCTCACTATGATACAAAAGGATCAAGGAAGTGAAATAACTGAGACTCACAGGTTAGGCAAAGTTCAGAAAATACTTTCCTTAAGGTAATAACACATGGCCTTTGTTTCATATAGAAAATTATTCTTCTATATCATGGAATTATATTTTTTTATATGCTTGAATCTGAGAGGTGCCTGACTTCTTTCACTAGCTAATAATAATTAGATGATTCCTATCAATAGTACATCCCATTGCCAGTGATCCCTTGAAAGTCACAACATTATCACAAATCAAGATGGACCATTATAAAGTTATTATATACTTTTTGTCTTTCCTCATTGTACTTTCGGAACGATTCGAAAAACGAATTAGTTGAAGCCTAAGGATACATTCTTAAATAAAAGGAGGTGGAAAGAGATGGAGAACGGTAGAATATGAATTAGGGTAAAGCTTGCCTTCTCATTAATCATCATCACAATATATATTATACAAGAATTAGGAAACCTAACAAGAAAACAGTACTAGCTTTTGGCAACTTCCTAAAATATATCTCTACAAGAAGTCAAGAACAGAATGGGAGGAGAATTTTTTTTTTTTTTCCTTTTTTCCTTCTTTAGTTATACGCAACAAGAAACATGTTTGCAGCATAGCAGTAAGCAAACATGATAAATAACATATATAATTTGAAAAGAGAAAGACAGCAGATTTGAAAAAATATGACTACTGAAAGTGGAAAGTCTTCTTACCCGAAAGCGAAGGGAAAGAAAAATCACGTTGGCCAATGAAGAATACACAATTACTGCAGTTGGAGCTTCAACTGCTTGCCACTAAACCAAAATCATTATCTTCTTTCTCAAGATCCAGCAAAACTTCGATATTTACATTGCTTTTCACATATTTTATTAGAGACAGGCTTTCTAACATGTCATGAATATCAGCCATTTGTGGGTGGCTACAGCAATTTGCAGTGAACACATTCACTTTCTCATGAATCTCAATCCAGCTACATCCACGATTGTTTTGGATTCCTGTTTCTCTCATTATTTTCCTGACACTAGCTACATGTTCTGATTTCCCTAATTCTGAATATGTGTTAGCCAAAAGAGAATAACTCCCTAATCCTTTTACATCTAGTTCAAGCAATTCTCTCAGAGCAAATTCTACTACTTCTGTGTCTCTATAACTATGACAAGCAGCAAGAAGAGCCCCCCAAATATCAGCTGTTGGATTATAAGGCATTTGAGTTATAAAAGTGAAGGCTTGCTCAACAAGTCCAGCTCGGCCAAGCAGGTCCACCATGCAAGCATAATGCTCATGTGTTGGACAGATACCATGAATTTGTGTCATGGAATTGAAATAATGGCATCCTGCACGCACTAGTCCTGCATGGCTGCAACCTGTTAAAAGTGAGACATAACTTATCTCATCAGGTGCATAGTTAAGCATCGTCATCGTTTCGAACATCTCAATTACTTTCTTTCCTCGACCATTTTGAGCATATCCAGCGAGCATTGAATTCCAAGATATCACATTTTTCAGAGCTAAAGCCTCAAAAACCTTCTCTGCTTCAGTGATCTGTCCACATTTGAAATACATAGTGATTGCACTATTTGCAACTGAAATGTGTAAACCAAAGCCAAACTTTTCAGCTTGAGCCATAATTTGTGTTCCCAGTTTCAATAATGCGTAATCTGCACAGGCACTAATTGAAGTTGCAAAAGTGATAGAATCTAGCTTAATCCCATTTCCTATCATTAATATATACAACCTAAAAACCTCTTCGCAGAACCCGTTTTGTACATACACTTGCATCATTGAGTTCCATGATACAACATTTCGCTCAGGCATTCTATCAAAGCACTCACGAGACTTTACAACATCACTGATGTGAGAAAATGCAGTGATCATTGCTGTCCATGAAATTATATCTTTGACGGGCATCAAACCAAACTGAATTTCTGCATCCTGGACATTACCAACCTTCGAATACATTGTAATAAGTGCATTTCCTGTAGGTATTGAGGAATCCATCCCTGTCTTCTTTATGTATGCATGAAGCTGCAGCCCCAGAGTTCTGTCCTCGTGACTTTTACATGCTCCGATGACGGTTGCAATTGTAAATTCATCAGGAGCAAGAGGAATCTTCCTCATTTTGTTGAAGAGTGTTAAAGCTTTCTCTTTGAGATTGTACTGCACATAACCTCCTATTAAAGAGGTCCACGAAACCACACTACACTTAGCTAAGCCATCAAATACTCTTCTTGCATACTCCAAGCGCCCAAATTTAGCATACATGTGGATAAACGCACTACCAGTGTATACATCAAGGCCAGTTTCCATTCTGAGAATCCGAGCATGCAAATGGCAACCCCAAGCCAAGTACTGCAAACTTGTACATGCGCCAATAACACTAGCATATGTCTTGGAATTCAGTTTGAAGCCTTGATCACACATGTCAATAAACATATTCAGAGTTTGAGCTCCAAACCCATGTTGAGACAACAAGGAAATGATAGTACTCCATGAAACATCATCACGTTTGGGCATCCTATAGAACAAATCAAGAGCACTTTCAACACCATACGATCTCGAGTAACCATAGATCATACTGTTCCAGCAAAACAAGCTAGCATTCAGCATCCCACTAAAAACTTGATCAGCATAATCAATAGCACCACATTTGACATACATATCAAGAATAGAAGCACTAACTGAAGTATCATTACATAATCCATGTCTCACTGCTAAACAATGCAACTGATTTGCCAGCCTAAGGCATTTTAGACTAGAACAAGCCTTCATAGCACACAAGAAAGAAAAAAATCCAGGAGAAATAATACAATCTTGCAAGAGTGCAATAAACACCATGATACTATCCCCAGGTCTTCCATTGTTGAAATAGCCAGACATCATGCTGTTCCATGAAACAACATCTCTCTGAGGCATTTCATTGAACACTTCAGCTGCATCATGAATCCGCCGACATTGCGCAAACCCATTGATCATAGTATTCCAGGTAAAAGTATTAGGGAACTTAACCTCGGAGAAAACACAGAAAGCATCATCAACCAAACGCAGATTGTAGTACAAGTGTAGGAGATTATTTTGGAGGAAAATTGAGGAGTTTAAGCCAGTGGAAATCATCTGGGCATGGAGTTTTCGAGAAATGGGCACAGAATCAACAGATGAACAAGCTTCCATTGCCTCGAAAATTTTCTGAGATTTCTGCATATATGATTGTTGAGATGAAAGAATGTGGGCGAGAGTGAATATTGAGAAGTATTGTTGGGTGGTGAAGAAACGAACGGAAAGGCGAGAGGGAAAAGAGAGGGAGCTCCATGGAAAGCCTGTGAATTTGGGTAGCATCCAAAATTGATTGAAACCTCTTTCTGGTTTTGCTCGTCGCATTTAATCATTATTGGTTTTTAAGCTTATTAGCATCCAGCAGTGAGAGGTTTTTACATGCTGATGACAAATATGCAGAGGACTGGGGAGATGCAGATCTTATCTTACATCTTACACCTTTTAAAAGTTGTAGTTGAAGACACTATTCCTTTCAATAGTGTTATGAGTGACAAAAGGTTGAAATTTACTATTCATTTCAAAAACATGTGCTGCTCACATGTTCTCACTCCCATTTCACTGCACGCTTCTTTCACGTGATGTAATGCTTCCTTCTCCTCCTCAATCTCGCAGCTTCTCAGTTCTCAAAATTCAATCCATTTCTGCACTTGCTCTTCCTCTCTCCTCTTTTTGCGATCTCATCTTTTCTCTCTCCTCTTCTGCGCCTGCAATCAGATCTTCTTCCCCATATGAAGGCTAATTTCACAAGCAAGCATCATCTAAGGTATGAGTTGTTTATTTTTTTTATTTTTTTTTTTTCCTGATTTTCGTTCATATGGGAAAACCTAGAAATGGATCTCTTATCTAGCTTCTTCATGTTTTGGTTTGTTTAAGTTTGATGTGCGTTTTGCAATTATTTTTTGTTCACTTCTTGATTTGATTTTGGGTTCATCAAATTTATGAATCTTTTAGATCTATTGTATGTTTTCCTGAAATCGAGTGGAAAATTATGTGAAACTTGGATCAACAAAGCAGGTATTGATTGAATTTCACCCTTTTGAGTGAATTGTGATTGAATTTTGAGTGAATTTTGGGGCGACCAATCTGAAATTGAGTACTTTTACTGTTGATGTGCAATTAGGGTTTCGGATTTTTTAGATCTAGGTCACCGAAATTACTGTATGGTTTGTGTTTAGATCTAGGTCACCGAAATCATTCTTATTTTACCTTTTTAATGCTCAATCTCCTGTTCTTCCATCAGCTTCCATGGATGGCGACAAGGTAATTATTCATCTTCTCTCTCTTCCTCTTTTCTTATTTTACTGTATGGTTTGTGTTTAGATCTAGGTCACCGAAATTATTCTTATTTCACCTTTTTAATGCTCAATTCGACATAAAATTTGTTTGTTTTTACGGTTTCTACAATCGCTGACTTCTTTGTTACAATAGGATGTTCTGAAAATCTGGCAATAGCGATTTTTGCTATGGATTCTTCTCAGTTTCTACAATAGGATGTTCTAAGAATACAATCCGGTTGATGAACAAAGACTGGCTGTCCGATCCTCTTGGTTTCTTCATCTTCGTTTGAGGTATTGATTGAATTTTACTGCTTAGTGTTTTTTTCACTGTGAAATTGGCGAGTTTGGATTTGGATCTTGCCTATTTTCAAGCTCCTAAATTTTCCCCTTTTTCTTCCCCTTTTAAATCTTAATTGTGAATAATATCTTTGATGTTTGCTTTAAATTGGATTCTAAATTGTTCCCAGTAACTTTCTTTTGTCAATCTTGAAAACCCATATGACATTTGTGCATGATTTTGAGGTTTACATTTTCAATTCCAATCAATTAACCTCATAGAAACTTTGTGTATTACTTTTAAAGGATTGTTTGTGTTGCAAGATTGTATTTTGTGATGATTTCTGTCAAAGTTAGATGCTCTGTGTAATTGGTTGCTGTGTAGTTTCTTTCTGCTGCCTGGTGGTTATTTTTTGATTGTATGTTTTGTTTGTGGTGGAAATAGAGGTGAATTAGATTTTCCCACTAGGCTTCGCATCGCACTTGGATCAGCTAAAGGGCTTGGTTATCTCCATGAAGATTGTACGTTCTTATAAACACTCTATATCTCCCTAAATATTGTTTTTTGTTACGAGGCAATAAATTTTTCTAATTATTTGTAAGCTTATTCTAAAGTTCATTTCCTACTGGGAACAACCTTTATTGCATATTATGAATGTTATATTTACTTGCAGGTCACCCCAGAATTATCCATCGTAACATCAAAGCTTCCAATATTTTGTTGGATGAAAACTATAAGGCCATGGTAATATTCTTCAATCTACATATCGAAAATTCATAATAAGCTACCACTTTCATCCAAAAGTATTGCACATAATAAACCCAGTTGTATTCTTCTCCTTTTACACATGCTCATTGTTCAAGGATATATTTTTCCTAATTCAGGTTGTTGACTTTGGACTTGCTAAACTTACCACTGATACAAATACTCATGTCTCTATTCATGTGATGGGAACTTTTGGGTAAGTGACTCTCCTGATTATTCCAACGTAATTCTTCTTCTTCTCTCTCTCTGTTTCGTTTCTTACATACTTTATCAATAATTTGATATGTGTTCAGCTAGAAATCCTAATCATAGGAACTTTGTAGTTGAAGGGGTACTTATCCAAAAGTTTCGAAATTTGATACTTGGGCAGGTGGAAATGTTGAAAGTCACACCTTTCGTGTCTATTTTAGTGAGTGTTTTTATTCGCCTACCACTCTTTTGCTACTTCCTTCCTGCTACTATTGGCTTATGTGTATGGCTGTGTATTAATCTCGATGTGTTGGTTGATATTTTGGGTAAGAATCCTTCTTAATCTATAAGTTTCAGTTTTATATGACAAATATATAACCCAATTGATGATAACCTACATGTAGCATGGAGAATTATCGAAGCAGGTTATCTCTTGATGTCCTATTTATGTGCATGGATGTCCTTAGTGCTACATGTGGCCATCACTTAGATTATTTCCATTTGCCAACATTGTATTCACAGGATTCTTTTCTCTAATTTTGATTTAGAACTCTCCTCTGATGGTGGGCTACAAGCAGTAGCACAACGCTCGCTTAGTGACGTTGAGATTGAGCTACGAGAGATGAGGCTGAGTTTGTTGATGGGGATTGAAAAGAGGAAGCTAGCAGAAGAAGCTCAGAGCATGCAACAACAGTGGCAAATTCTACGAGAGAAGTTAGGGGCTGTTGGATTGGTACTTCCAGCAGATCTCACTACTTTAGCGGAGGAAATTGGTTACCGTCTATTTTTTCAAATTCAAGTTCTAATCGGTAATATTTGATAATTTACAGTTTTTATACATCGATATGATTGATTCGGTGTTCTATGTGTGGTTTAATTTGTTTTTGCAATGTCTAGAGTTATTATTATTATTATACTATTATTATTATTGTTATTATTATTATTATTTCTATTATTATTGATATTATTATTATTATTGTTGTTGTTATTAAGGTGCCCATATCATACATTATTGTTGCTGCCATTATCCCAACATTTGTGTCCATATAAGAAATTATACCATTACCGAGTAATTAGTGTTTTTGGGTTACAATTTGTTAATTGAGTAATTGTAGTCTTTGTTCTTGGAAACTTTTGCTTACTTTTGGACATTTTCTGCCAACTATTCAAACTTTTGCTTACAATTTGTCAAGGAAACTGTGTTTCTTTCTCTGTCTTTGCATCTGATTTCCCTCCACACAACAACAATTTCTCTTTCCTTTTTCTCTTCGTTTCTGAAAAGAAAAGTTGCACTCATATATATTTATGCACAACTTCTACTTCTCTACTTCCCGTACAATTGCTATGCTCTTTCTAATTAGAAGTGAGATAAATTTGATATAGTGGGAGTGGGAGTGAGACAATACTGATTTTCTTTTATGGTTGTAAATCTGTAATTTCTTATGAGGCTATGTTCTTATAGCTTGTTTAGTAAAAGTTATGATTGACTTTCTTTCATGATAGCATCATACTCCTATGAGAGGGGAGGAGAGTAACAACATGAACAGTAGCTCAGTATGATCCCTCTATAGATAAGGTCCAAGATAGTGTAGATATATGCATTACATCTCTTTATCTTTTATAATACAATAGGAAAAAAGAGAGAGGAAAAAATGAGAGTTGTTCGCCTTCACAAATTTACTTATAGCCAGTAGCCACATAATACAATAGTAACTATCTCTTGTGTTTTGGTATCTAGGAACTCAACTGGGAAGAACCAGCTGGTGCAGGGGGCCCAAATGCTGAGCGTTATATCATTGATGCTCGTGCTGCTGTTGTAGAGCGACGAGCAGTTGTTAGCCGGGAAAGACTTATCCTTTCTCATTGCCTTGTTCTGTCTGTTCTGGTTGTGCGGACAAGTAAGTGTCCAGATACTGTATAGTTGTTAATAACTTGTATATGTGATTACTTGCTTATAGGTTTTCTTTGAGCTTCTGGTATGTGTGCTAGCAGTATTTGTATTTTGTTCCCTATTTTCTACATTTCGTTTCGCTCACTTGGTGTACTTACTACTTAATTAAAGTTGCACTACTCTAGGTACTGTAATGTTGGCTAGGTACTGCTATCATGGATGCTTCTGTATTTTGTAGATCATTCTGCTTTTTATTAGCAGTGTATGTTTAATGATCATCTGTGTCACCTGGTAATAGGGACCTGCTCTCGACCTCTGATGGTTGGATCTTGCCACCAACAAAAAAACTAACAATTGGAGGCCCATATATAGGCCAATAAGTCAGGGAATTGCATTTTAAGTTCCTTAAGAATGTTTGCTATATAATATATGCTCCCCCCCCCCTTACTGGTGGGTAAGTTCGTAGTTGTGGTAACGCTGGTGGAAGGGGTGGAGGGGTTCTTTCTGGCTCTTTTTAGGTCAGATGAAGGATGGCAAGGATGGCTGTGTTGAGTATTGGGTAGGCCAGTGGAGGAGTAAGGTTAAGTGTGGTTGTTCATGGAGTGCGGGCAGAAGAGAGGGAGATCTGGGATTTTGACTAATTTGTTCAATTTACAAGATATTGGCAAGAATTAGTCCATGAGTCACACTCCTCCTCCAGTATGTTGCCCAGCAACTTGAACAACGAAGGCTGGTTTGTTTCTAGGGGATTTAGTGTCGTTCACTGTTGGTGGCTGGTAATGGGGGATTTGGGATCAGAAGTGTCTGTGACAAGAGTTCTATTATTTGTTATTATTTTTCCTTTAGTTTGATTTTTCTAAGAAACCCGATATCAATCAACAACATTCAGATACATTATTTAATGGAAGAACCAAAATGCTCACCCTGCTCTCTAGGTTCTCAACTGTTGTGACCAGTTTGGAACCCCTGGCTAGATTTGGTCATATGTCTCTAGGAGTTAATGTTCTTTTCTTCTTTATGTTAAATTTTTTAACTTCTATTATTTCGTTGTTACTTTTAATTTAGTTTGCCAATCATAGTTGGTCTATTTGTCCTATTAGCTGATTTACTCTCTGAATAGATGGATTAAAGAAGGCACTTGAGCACGTAAAAGCTACCTTCTTCTTTGCTTAGAGAGGTGGTGGATCATTTTTGGGTAGGTGTACAAAGTACAAAGTTCTCTAGCTTTTGGAGGTAGGTTTAATGTTGATTTCTAAATGAGTGCAACTTTTCTTTTTAGTCCATTGCATGCTTGATGCTTCTGTGAATTCTCTTGATTACTTATTTACAACATGGTAAGTTGGGGATCAGGAAGAAGTGGAAATCTATCTACAGCTGAGATTGAGCTAACAATAGCCTTTAGTGTTTAAAATGACATACTTTGGTGTCTGCAAGTAAGCAGAGCGACGTTTAGGGATACATTATGTTGGAATTTTGCTATACTTGTATTAGATAGAAATTTGACCCTAGACAATAATAAGATCAATAATCTAATCAGCCTATCTTTTTTGTTTACCTTTATCTGCTTCCTAGCATAATTACTTAATCAAATACAACAATAATAAGATCTTCTCAGAATGAAGTGGGTAATGGGTTGCCCGTTACTGATTAGGAAAGAATTAGTGTTGATTTTTGAAATGCGCTTGTGGATTTTGCTACAAATCTTTATTTTTCACAAGTGACCTCAATTCTCATAGCACTTTGCTTGTCTTTTTCTTTTATGAAAATCTCTTTTAATGCCACTTCTTTGTTTTTTACATCTACCATTTCTGGGTCTGTTGGTTTGAGATGGGAAGTCTTTTGTCTCATATTTCAAGACAGATCTCTAGAACTTGGTGATGTTAATCTAATTTTCTTTTAAAGTGGATTTTATTCTTATATGTATGGTTTATTAATTCTTATATTTATTTTACTTATTTTTTGGTTTCTATCCTTGTTTCTGACTTAGTTCTGCCGTTTGGATTTGCTATTTTCCAGATATGCATCAAGTCCGTTGCATTTTAGCGATGAAGAACGAGACGCCTTCCACCGTGTCGCAGAAAAGGTGTGTAGTTGTGTAAATATGGTTTGATCTAATCTTTAGATTTCAATAACAATTCCTTATTTATAATAAAAAGTGGTCTACTATATATTCAAAGCTATATGGACTCATGATTTCTTGAAGGCAAATGTGTCTATAAACAGAGGGCAACGAAAGGTCATACTTGGTTATGAGAAGGTTCCATGCTTTTTACTTGTGTTGCTTACATTTCCTTCTCACCTACCAATCTACAATTGTGTTCTATGCGCTTCATATAGCTTTTGAGGTTGGCTGTTGCTGCAGTACATGGTAGGTGACTTTATCTCTTTGTTTAGAACCCACTAATGGATGCTGAGGAATGTTGAAGGAAAGAGTTAGATGTAGTGCAAAGGAGTGGGGAATTGTGAGGTGGAGACTGGTAGAAGCATTTGTTTCGGGCCAGGAGTTCTAGGTAGTGAGTAATAGTGTAGTTGGTCATCTGATGTAGGCTCATGTGTTGAAGCTGTAAGGTGCTAAAAGCCTGGAAGTTCAACTAAAAAATGTGTGCATTCAGGTGAATTGTGAACTGCAAGTATTTTAGTACTTGAAGGAAAATATTTTATATGGTCATTTTGAGGAATTTTGAAGTTTGGATTATTAGTTAGGGTGAACTGTGTTTAAGTTTAGGGTGACAAGATAGAATAATTTTGAATTGTGTTTAAGTTTAGGGTGAACTGTGTTCAAAATCCGGATTATGCTGCAAACTGAACTGTGTTTAAGTTTAGGGTGACAAGATAAAATATTTTTCCCCACACCCAACCAAAGGGAAATTTATCTTTAATTGTGTTTCCTACTGAAAACGGATTTCCTTGGAAAATCAATATCCATTGAAAATATTTTCTGCCAAACTAAGGTGCGCTCTAATCTTGCAATTTTTTTTCGATTTAACTTTCCAGATTAAACAAGCACGCTCCTGGGGAAGCAAGGAGCTGATACAAGTCATTAGTGTGTCTAGCTAGGGAACATATTGGTGTTTTTTTTTTTGAAAAAAGCTACTGTAAAATTTTCATGTATATATACAGACATGAGGGAACCTCCTGGTTTAGATTACATGAAATCGTAATTGTTTCGATGTTGAAACGGCCTTAATCACATTTGTGCTTGCATTTCTGTGTGTGATTGACCTTTTATGCATTAGCGTCTCCCCAAATTTGAACTTAATGACACGATATACAACTCCGGAAACTATGCTACTTTGAGGTAGGTGCTTGACAGTGGGGTATGTGTTTCCCGAGTTATAGAAGAAATCCAGCCTCGAGAAGATGTCAGACCCCTTAATATCTTGTGGTACTCTATATCCATTACCCTTCATGATTTCTACCCCTCTCCCTTTTAAAAGCACAAGTATAGATTATATATGATAGGTGCATCTGTTATTGGATCAAGTTCTACAATTTCACTTTTATCTGTGTTCAGCTTAATAGTGGTTTAAAGCGCCAAAAAAGGAAAAATGGATCAGAATACCCCCAACTTTGGCCCATCCGCTTTTATTACCTCCACCTATGAGTTATTTTTAAATACACCCAACTATTAGGTAGGTTTGTCAAAAATGCACCCCTGACCTAAAATAACCGGTTTAGCAGGTTAAAATGACACGTGTCATGCTCTTATTGATTTTACTTATTTTTTTTGTTTTTCCTTTTTATTTATCACACCACCCTACCATTTTCTAACCCTACCCCACTGTCACCCCTCCTCTTCCTCCTCTTCATCACCAGTCCCCCTCCCCTTCCTCTTTCTCCCTCCTCACGTACCCCTTCCCACCGAGAAAACCCCTCCCCTTCACACCACCCCCGAACCGCCCCACCTACGAAATCACCCCACCCCACCACCCACTGTCACTTTCCCTCACCCCCACTACCACCCTTCCACACCCCAACCCCCAACAACCCCCAATCACCACCCAACCCCCTACTCCCTTATCCCTTACCCTAGCAACCCCTACTGCCCCACCACCCCTTCCTCACCCCGCAACCCCCCCTTCCCTGCTGAATCGACACAAACCCATTCTCCCTCCCGTCACCCTCCCCTTCGAATTTCGTTTTATTTTCATTTAGTTGTGAGTTTCGGCGTTTTAAAGTTGTGAATTTGTTGAAAATGATTGATTTGGGGAGGATTTCAGATGAATTTGTCGAAAATGGAGGTGTAGGGAGGATTTCACGTGGGTTTTGCGAAAATTATAAGGGGTTTGCGGGGCAGGGAGGTTGTGTGGGAGGAGGTTGCGGCGCAGGGGTTGCGAGGGAGGGGAGGTTGCGGAGCAGGGGGTTGCGAGGGTGGGGGAGGGGTGTGAGTGAGGGTGTCTAGATTTGCTAGGCTGAAGGCGGTGGAGGGACGCGGTGGATTCGGGGGTGGTGGGAGTGGGGAGGGGGCCTGGGCTGGCAGGAGGAATTATGAGATGGGTTGCAATGGGGGATGAAGAGGAAATAAAAATAAAAGAAAAAAAAAAAAATGACCTTGGTAACAGGTTACAAGTCATCTGGGTGCATTTATGGCGGACCTCCCAATAGTTAGGATTATACAGGAATAACCCATAGGTGGGGGTATTAAAAGCGGATGGGCCAAAGTTGGGGGTATTCTCATCCATTTTTCCGCCAAAAAATGGTTAGTTTATGCAAGTGGTTGTTACCGTTGTTAGGGATAAAGCATGTGCTTTGTGAAGCTTGATTCTTTTGTAATAGAAAAATGCTTTGTTTTCCAAGAGTTTAATATGATCAGTTTTGATCCTTTAGAATTGGAAAAATGCTTCGTTTTCCAATAGTTCAAGCAAATCGGTCATGTGATATTAGGGATTCTATTAAACTTACTCCTGTTTTAGAAAAATGCTTCATTTTCGTATAATTGAAGCTAATAAGTTGTGAAAATTTGTAATCGCCTTTCCCTTTTTTTTCGGGAAAAAATACGAAGTTGTGGTAGCTTTTCCTACTAATTTGTCTTGCTTAGTTTATGCTTCTAAATCAATAGAGCTTCTATGTAATTTGGTTCACTAAATGAAAATTCTTATTTGGTATCAATTTTCTCTGTTTGGTGCTTTTTATAAAAAGTATTTTGTTTATTCTATATCTTTGGTATCCTACGTAATCAAGTGTTTTTCTACATTAAATTAAAATTACAAGTGCAAGTATAAAAAATCTAAGAACAATAGCTTCATATTCAATATGTTAATTATATCTACTAATTTGAGTATCGCTTTTACGCCATATAAGTTGAGATGCAAATGATTGTTTTTCTGACAATAATTTGTATCGGAATTCAAATTGCAAGCAACTGTTATTAGTGCGAGGAATTGGACATCACTTTAACTCTATATCAATTTTGTGGATTTTGGTAAATAAGGACTCTGTTCCTAGGTCTTGGCAAATTTTGTCAAATATTAGTGTCGTACGACACAACATCAACACGAAATACAGGTCAACGCAAATATCATATATCTATACTCTTAATATTCGGCTGATAATAACTGGATTTTGTCACTGCAACAACACTAGGGAGATACTATCTAGACACTACTTGAAGCCTAAAGTATATGCAAGCTGCATGAAGTGGTCGATCCTTGCTAAAAAGAAAAGTGAGTCTTGATGCCTTGATTGCGTAGGCCAATCTATTAGACTATTAGTTCCTCTCTGGCTAACTTGAATCATGAGATTTAGAGCGCAACTATTTGAATTTTGGATCAATTTTCGAAATAAAATCCTACCATCAAATATATCTGCGCACTCTTGCATCAACGCCCTTCACTATTATGCTTCTTTTGGGTTGAAAAATGGTCTCTATTGTCAGTTTATTATGTTATCTAACACAAGTATATATGATTTCAGAACAAATACAAGGTTTAAGATTCCAAGTGGGTTGCCGGTTGGTGCAGAGTCTAAATTGGTCGAGTGGGGAGGAAGGGAGCCTGTGGTTTGCTCTGTTTTGGTCATGAACAAAAGCACCTGCAAACACATATCTTGTGTGACTAAGTGATATTTTGAGAGCGTATTATCAATGATTTGCTATTTTTCCTTTTAATGTCAAATCCTTGTTCATGCTCTTCCTCATTTGGTTGAATACAGAATGATTATTCATGCAAAGTCCAAATGAAATAAACTTTCTCTATTTTGTGGGAAATATAATATTTCTCAAAAGTGCACACATGTCTATATATTTCTAATTGAACGTTAGGTAATTCTATTTTGTTAACATCTACTTTCCATTTTTATGTTAACAAAACAAACAGTTGGATTTCTATAGGAAAAATTAGTGATGCATATAGTGTTGATCATATCAGCCTTCATTTCTTAACAATTGTAACATATTTTTGGACGTTTCACAATATATGTGCGATTTTTTTTTGAGGCGAGGTTTATCTAAAGAAAACCTTATTCTATTATAATTATATGGGTGTAGTTCACGCTCTCCCAATGATTTTTGCGCCATATTCATAAGTTCCAGTATTATAGAACGAAGGTGATATACTTCGTGATGTATTTTTAGTTTGTGGATTCTTCGAGTTTCATCGGCCAAGGACGATTGTTGTTCAGGAATAATTCAAAGATCTTTTTTAAGTTTTCAGGAAAAAAAAAGTGAAAGATGGAGAAAGGATAAGAGGGGAGGGAGTAAGAAGGCGGACGAGTAGGAGTTGACTTTTAAAAAATTGAAAAATCATAAAGATGAGTAATAGAGAAAGGGAAAGAGAAAAGAATACCTTTTTCCTTTTATCGTAGAATTATAAATATTAACCTAAAACCTTAGATATCTCAAGAGTCGACGCTCAAATTTCCAACTTCGAATAGCTGGAGATAAGGAAGACACATACACTTACGAAAAAGGTAGAACTACGTTATAAAAAAAGGCGATATTATCTAGAGCGAGGTTTGACTTGCATTACTTAAAATTTATGTTTTTGTGTTTAACAATTTAACCATTTTGGAAAACTATGTTTTTTTGTGTTTGATTTTGGGAAAACAATTTAACCCTTGCCATTACGATATTTTGGGGTAGCGTGCGCGTAGCGCACGGTGCAACAACTAGTTCCTAACAAAAAATAAAAAAAATTTACTTGGTTGCTAAATACCACCTTTGTTTTTTCTTACTAACATCGTGTATATATATACTTCGAATGTATTTGTACTCACACCCATTCCCTCACTCTCTCTCACTCTGCCACTTTCATGCATTCTAACTCTTTCACTCTCATACTTCCTCACACACTCTCACTCTCTCTCATCACCCAAGAACTTCTCCGGCCACTTCTTATATCGATTTTCCGGCTACTCTCTCTCATCACACATTGAATGAGGTTGAACGGCATCATCGCGCCGCCACTCCTGCAGTCACATTACATGTTGTTGGGTATATGGTTGATACGGATGGGAGATGGTCACCAAGACAGTGTAGGTCACGGTTAGCCAGACTGTGCTAGCCACTGTCCAGGAGTCCTAGTTCTATTAGGATTCGTATGTAGTGTCCTAGTTCTATTAGGAGACTATGTATTTTAATTGCTTTATAAGTATTTAATTTTAGGCGTTTGAGTGATAAAGGAATCGTATTATGTTTAGGAGTCTAATTCCTTTGTCATTGAGTCTTGTTAGGAGTCTAAGTGAGCTAGGATATGGTACTTCTTATCTTAAACATGGATAAGATTTATCTTAGGAGTGGATAAGTTTATTTTAGGCGTGTGATTAATTATAGGATAGGATTAGCTTGATTCTTATCTTGTTGTTAATTCTTATCCTAGGTTTATGCTTATCTTTTGTCGAACATATACCCTATATAAGGGACATTTATATCTCATTAATAAAAGGAGTTTTTTTTGTTGAGTAAAAGAAAGTGCGTAATTGCATATGTTGAGCGTAAGCTAACAAGTTGGTTTCCGAATAGTAAACCAAAAACAAACAACTGAGACTTGTTTGTCTATGCTCTTAACGGCGACTTAAGAGTTATATCCCTTTAGTTGCATAGTTAGTTCGTTCATAAATCACAAAACCATAAAAAGAGTTTGAAACAACCACGAAAATCACATCAAGTGGTATAAGAGCAGGGTTCATTGCGACGGCGCGTGAGGGCGCGTGCGGTGTCCAAATTGTGATTTTTTGGTTCTGTAGAAAGCAAATATCCTATTTTGGCGCGAAGACGGTGAGTGAATGTTCCAAGAAGTTGGAGGACGATGTTGATCTCCTAGGAAATAAGATGTTGCAGTTAGATGCTAGCCTCAATTCGGTGGTTGATACTATGAGGGAGATGCAAAGGGAACTATTGGGATTGAGAAACAAAGTTGATGAACGTTCCTACAACTCCTATGATCGGCAACCACGCAAGGAGGAGGATATGAAACTTAGAGAACGTCCGGAATTTGATGGTACTTTAGAGCCTGATGTTTATTTGGATTGGGAGAGGCGTATGCAGCGCATCTTTGATCATAAGAAGGTTAGTGATGCGATGAGTTTTTCGTATGCTACCCTTAAATTCACAAAGTACGCTTCTTTATGGTTTGAAAGCATGCAAGTGAGGCGAGAAAGAGAAAGGAAGGAATCCATCTCTACTTGGTCAAATTTAAAACTTAAACTAAAAAAACGTTTTGTTCCACGTACTTATAAGCAAGATTTGTTTGTAAAGTTTAATTCTTTGCAACAAAATCAATTAACTGTGGCACAATATGTACAAGAATTTGAGAGGCTTTCAATGGCTTGTGATTGTAAGGATGAAGATGAGCAAAAGAGTGCCAAGTTTCTGATTGGACTCAATACCCTTATTGCAAATCTCGTGGAACTTCAAGTTTATCATTCTTTTGATGAGTTATGTTCATTAGCAAGCAAGGTCGAGCTCCAACAAAAGGAGGCTAAGGGTAAGAGTACTCGATTTTCGTCTGCTCCTAAATCTGAAGCAACATTTTCTTCACCAAAGTTTGAGGCTTTAGATAAAGGCAAGGCTATATATGCAACGGTGATGGGGGATTTAAAGCCAAAGCAAGAACCTTTGACTCCAGGGCAGGTGATCATGAAGGGTAAGCAGTGTTTTAAGTGCTAAGGACATGGACACATAGCTCGACAATGTCCGAACATGGTTCTTGTTTCAGTGGAGGAGCACCATGCACTTTTCATGGAGCAACAAGAGGAGGAAACGAGGTTGTTTGCTAATAACAAGGCTTCTATTGATTTTGAGGAGATGGAGGTTGCCTTGTTTAGTACCAACTTGGTGCATCCGGAAGAGGAGAGGGACGAGAGGAGGAGCATGATCCTTAGGCGTGCGTTGGTGGTGCAATCTGTCGAGGATGATGAGCATGAGCAACGTGAAAACTTATTTCAATCAAGGTGCTTGATCAATGGTAAGATGTACAATTTTATTATTGATTCGGGTTCTTGCACTAATGTTGTTGCTCAATCTGTTGTGAACTCCTTAAAGATACCTACGCAAATCCACCCTCGACCTTACAAGTTGAGTTGGTTGAATGATGATGGTGGTGTGATGGTTAATAAACGAGCATTAATAGGCTTTAGGGTAGGCACATACATGGATCAGTTGTAGTTTGATGTTATCCCTATGAGTGCTTGTGATTTATTGCTTGGGCGTCCATGGCAATCAAATCGCCAAGTGATACACCATGGTCGAGATAATATCTATTCGGTGGTGAAAGATGGAGAACGTTTTAGTCTCAAACCTTTACCTCCTAAGTGTAAGATGGTGCCTCGAGCTGCTGAAGTTGCAACCAAGGTAGATGAGAGTGTCGGCCATGTATGCATAAGTTTGTGTAGGGATGAGGAGCTAGATGCCGCAAGCAATAAAAAGGAACGATGAGCTAAGTTGCTGCACCTTCGTTAAGATCCACATATGAATGAGGGAGATTATGTTTCTCTATCACTTAGTGCTCAAAAACTACATTTAGATCAAAAGAACGATGAACCTATGGATGAGGGACCGTTTAAGATTGTGAAGAAGCTTGGCTATGCAACGTACAAAGTCATGTTGGGCAAGGGGGTGTGCGCCACACTTGGGAGTGCGGATCTTGTGCCATGCTTAGAAGACCCTTGAGGACAAGGATCGTTTTCAAGAGGGAGAGGATGATACGGATGGGAGATGGTCACCAAGACAGTGTAGGTCACTATTAGCCAGACTGTGCTAGCCACTGTCCAAGAGTCCTAGTTCTGTTAGGATTTGTATGTAGTGTCCTAGTTCTGTTTATGTATTTTACTTGCTTTATAAATATTTAATTTTAGGTGTTTGAGTGATAAAGGAATCCTATTATGTTTAGGAGTCTAATTCCTTTGTCATTGAGTCTTGTTAGGAGTCTAAGTGAGCTAGGATATGGTACTTCTTATATTAGACATGGATAAGATTTATCTTAGGACTGAATAAGTTTATTTTAGGCGTGTGATTAATCATAGGATAGGATTAGCTTAATTCTTATCTTGTTGTTAATTTTTATGCTAGGTTTATGCTTATCTTTAGTCGAACATATACCCTATATAAGCGACGTTTATTTCATTAATAAAAGGAGTTTTTTTGTTGAGTAAAAGAAAGTGCGTAATTACATATGTTGAGCGTAAGCTAACAAGTTGGTTTTCGAGTAGTAAACCAAAAACAAACAACCGAGACTTGTTTGTCTATGCTCTTAAACGCGACTTAAAAGTAATATCCCTTTAATTTCATAGTTAGTTCGTTCATAAATTACAAAACCATAGAAAGAGTTCGAAACAACCACGAAAATCACATCAATGGTTCATATGGAGCTCATGGAGGTGTATGGATGTGAAGATGAGGTTGCGTACAAGGAAAACGTCGAAATCGAACTGAATGGGAGTTCGCCCGATCGGGCCCGCAACGAATTACAAATCTGGACAGTTTAAGCATTGCCCAATGGCATCGGGCCTACACGCCCGATCGGGCCAGGTTAGCGAATTACGACGCAGGCAATAATTGCTCGGTCGGGCACAAGACAGATTTCCTTTCGGCTTTAAGTGCCCGATCGGGCAGGTCTCGCCCGACCCGATCGGGCAGGGTGTAATTTTTCTGGTTTTCGTTCCGAAAACGCGTTTTTCCCGAGGGGGGTATAAATCGGTGCCCTAGTACGTCTATTATTCTATTATTTATCATTATTCACATATTAGAGAGAGAGCGCTATAGAGAGAGTTCTTGAGCGCTTTTATAATCTTTCTTGAACATCGATTCCTACTGCATATTCGTGGTTTTTCTCCTAGTTCTTGGGTTTCCACGTAAAAGTTCTTGTGTGTCATTTATTGCTTTGTTATTTGTTGTTCTAGTATTGTTTGCTATTTTTTTTAGATTGATAGTCAATAGAACTTACAAGTGGTATCAAAGCTAGGTTGGTTTATTGTCTAGATCTAGAAGTAATTAACATTGGAGGATGCAAAGATCAGAATTGAGAAGTTTGATGGAACAGATTTTGGATATTGGAAGATGCAAATAGAAGTCATCTTATATCAAAAAAAATTGTATCAAACCTTGTCTGCAAAGCCAGATGACATTAAAGAGGCTAAGTGGTAGGTTCTCGATCGACAAGCACTAGCGGTGGTGCGGTTGACATTGGCTTGGACTGTGGCGTTCAATGTAAAGGATATCAAAACAACGGCGGAATTAATCAAAGCACTGTCAGATATGTATGAGAAGCCCTCGGCAATGAATAAGGTATATCACATGCGCCGTTTATTTGATTTAGAGGTGAATAATGTTAGTTCTGCTGCTGAACATATTAATGAATTTAATTCAATAATAAGCCAGTTATCTTTGGTTAATATTGTCTTTGAGGATGAAGTGAAAGCCTTAATTTTGTTGTCCTCCTTATCTACTGCATGGAAAACTGTTGTAACTGCTGTTAGGAATTCTTCTGGTACAGAAAAGCTAGTATATGATGTTGTCTGTGATCTAATTTTGAGTGAGAGCATTCGAAGGATGGAAAGTGGAGAATCATCTGGAGTGTACAGTGCAGAGGGTAGAGGGAGGGGAAAACAAAAGGGAAAAGGGAAGAGTTTTTAGGGGAGATCAAAGTCCAGGGGTCGAAGTAAGTCCACTAGTAGAAAAAACCTCAATTGCTCCGGTTTTTTAGGCCGCAAATGCTCCGTATTGCACGCGTAGCAGACGCCATACGAGCATTTGAGACTTTTGCAAATGCTCCGGTTGCAACCGAAGCATTTGGCAACACAAATGCTCCGGTTCTCCTTAAAAACCGGAGCATTTGTGCTACCAAATGCTCCGATTTTCAAAAACAAAAAAAAATTTTGCTTTTTTTACGCTAAATTAATACATAATCTATTATATATAGGTAAAAAGTTATAATTCTAATATTTTTGTTCCTGAATACAAGAAATACTACAAATAAACAACAATTGCAAATTATAAGAAATACAATTATGGGTTCAAAGAAACACAAACACTAAAAATTTTTGGAGTGTGGATTGTCTATAGATGTCTTCATATTTTTGCCTTTCTTCCCACCCTTGTCCACCATCGGATGTCCTTTACCAATACTGTAAGTGACAAATAATTTGTTAAGAGAAAAACAGGAGCAAAGAACATGTAAGAAGAAATAAAGTAGTAACTAGCAGTTGATAATTAGCATTTAGCGAAATGCACTAGCATGTTAGACTCGTAGTCTACAGATGTGTACAGAGAACTTAGGTGAACTAGCTGTATGACTCTATGACTGAGAAATTCCAAATTGGAATATCAAATAATGGAGGAAAAAATAAGCATGAATCCTTATGCATTCCAGACCTTTATAAGCACTTGTGCTAGAAGGCTCTACCAAAATAAGAAGGATGATGAATTTGTTGAGCAAAACCAATAAAGAGTGACGAGCTAAAATCATACCATATAGATGGTCTTCCAATGATCCCAGTGGCATATACTCGTACACAAGAAGCCTTTGATCTCCATCAGCACAGTATCTAATTAAGTTAACAAGGTTTGGATGGTGAAGTAGGCTGAGCATTAATACTTCAACGGGGAATTCCCTATTGCCTTGCAGCCCATTATGATCAAGTCGTTTGATTGCAACAACCTGCATCAAGATTCATTGTCCTAGAGGTGTTCAAAATATATATAAAAAACTAAAAGTAAACTTCACATAAGTTGGGGTAGATTCAACTTTCAGTCATAGATACACACACAAGCTCAAATGTTCAATTGATCATGCAGGAAACAATAAATCAAGAGGATAAACCAAACACGTGTTTACTCTCTTTGTTTCATTGCTGAAAAGAGTATGATGCATGCTTCATTATTGTTATCATTGCACCAGTTATGAAGGAGGATGACAAAGCAGTTTACTCTCTTTGTTTCACTATCTTTATTCAAGAGACAACCACAATCCTACTAGTCAAAAAAAAAAAACCACAATCCTATATTGGTTAGGACTTGCATTTTCTGAAGTTTCATCAACTATTGTGGTGGACCTGAGATTTTGCATCAAGTGCTTAACTGATCAAATCACGTGTCACTATCAACGCAAACAACAATTTTCCATTTTGTTCTTCATACTAGCTAACCAAAACCAACCATTCACATGATGTTTATAAGAAAATGAGACTTGACAACATTTAAGAAGTTTAAGGTCTTCCAAATGATCCAAGGAAACAACAAAATCTCCTAGATTAACATTAGCGGACTCTTTTGGCCCATGCTTTGAGGTGTGGTAACTATAGCAAGTAGAAGCCATGAATTGATAGCTTAACATACTGCTAAGTCGATAGTGCTAGATGCTACATACCTAAGGGAATATCTTACCTTGTTCCTATTGCAGGATTTCTGCCTAGCCTCATATGGGTAATCGTTCTCGGTATCAATCCCATGGTTAGATATAACAAACTGATAAGCATAGTCCATGAGCCCTCCCTCACAGCCTTCATCGTAGCCTCTATCGCAATCGATCAACTCCTGCTCAGAAGGCTGACAAGAGAGCCTGTAACAATCTTGTTTATACCTTCAATCGCCCCTGTTGCTGAGAACGACCAGCAAGCGCCTAAACAAAAGAAAAAGTTATTCAACTATAAGCTAGTTCACAGTAGTAAGTAAGAAGAGCATACACTATAAAACAAGTTTCCCTCCAGCGCAATCCTTATTGCCACATACACCCATCACATTTCATTTCTCTAAAAACAAGTTTGACCAAGTAAATACACCAACTAGCTAGCTAAGCCAAAGTTCTTCTGGCAGGCTAACAACTTTGGTCAACACCACCACGAATGACAGCTGCCAACTTTATAAATGTTCACAGGTAGAACTAGAAGCTTTAGATACATTATGAGATAACTAAATTTCTGTAAACCTAAATAAAATGCTAAGCTGAGTGCTTAAACATAATAATCAAAATAATTTTCAGTTTCATAACATAAAAGGAATTTACTTACTATGTTCATGCAATCTTATTAGTATCAGCCTCAATTTGATCTCGTCCAACAAGTCTGGCCAATCCAAAATCTGCTATTTTTGCATTCATATTTTCGTCCAATAGAATGTTACTCATTTTAAGATCTCGGTGGATAATCTTCAATCTTGAATCTTCGTGAAGGTATAAAAGTCCTCTTGCAGTTCCTAATAAGATATTGTACCTAATAAGATATTATACCGAGTCTCCCACCTAGTGATGGCTGCCTAATTCTATCTGTAATATATATTTCACAAAATTAGCATGTTAATTATAGCTATGTAACACTAGTCATTGATCGAAATTATGTGATAGGAATGTAGTGGGCTTTATAATTTTATCAAAATGAAGTTGATGATTGTTGTAGTTGTTGATTGAAAGTAATAATATGGAGATACAAAGGGAGAGTTTACTTGTGAATTCATAATTCCCTCACTATTACAAATTTACCGCTACTGCTTATTTATAGGGCACTATGTCTTTGATACATTTCTTCACAACTTTTCTAATTTACCGCCACTGCCTGTACATATATAAGCTTCATATGTAAGGCCCACAAATTAGCTCATCTATGTGCATCAAGAATGAAAACAAAAGCACCTCAAAAAGCATAATAACTGATTTTCTATCACTCTTCTACACATATATCCACTTGATGCACAAGAGGACATATATGAAAAGAAAATTATAGTATTGAACACAACTTTTACCATATCCAAGACAAAACTATTTCCCTAAAATGCATTTAGAAGCTTATAAGCTACACATTAATTTTATCACTAGGCGTATAAATGTCTAATGCGATTTAGATACTTCTAAATAATAAGAATTCTTGTTCATTGTTTAACAATGAAGTCTGCCATCTCATTTATTTAAAATATGCTATACAATGTGAGGTTCCAATAATTAAAAACAGAAATTAAAACTTGGAGTGCCAACCTAAAATGGAGTAAAATTTCCATATAAGAAGACCAAGTTCAAACCATCATTGAAGCTCTTTCTCGTGCCAATCCAATCTTGTTATTACTAAAAAAAATCATTTCAAGGTTGTAAGCTACTAGATTATTCTTTCTTTCTTTATTTTGATTAGAAAAAAGATATTGACTACTAATTTGCCCATATTCATAACCAGAATCATTCCCAAATTCAAGAAATTATACAGTCAAATAATTGAACAATAAAGCAGAGCCCCAGATCAAAAAAGAAAAGCAAAAGAAAAAGAGAGAAAGATCTAAGTACCAATCGGATTTTCAGATTGACTATCAACACATCATAATCTCACACAACAAAGATAACATATAAGAAAAAACTTCCATAAACAAAATGAAAGGACTTACGAGGCAATTGGTTTCAGGAAGCGAAAGCCACTGTTCAAATCACTCTTGCGCCAGGTAAGGATTAGGTTTGAGAGCCAAAGGTGAAACCTCGTGCAATTTCAAGAGATCAGCATCAAGAGATGTCAAATCTCCATTAAAATCCATCTTGATTATTCATAGAACTACGAACAAAGCCGAATGAAATCTCGCAATAAAAAACCGATGAAATTGTCAAACCATAGACAAAACAAACACTAGTACAGAAACGACGATTTGCGTCGGATCTGAGGCGCCCATTTGCGTCGGACATGGGTGCGACGCCAAAGGCCTCGACGCAAATAGCCCAAACATGATCTGCGTCGTTCAGCATACGACGCAGATATATTAGCAATTTGCGTCGCACCGTATATACGGTGCGACGCAAATGACCCATGTAAAAAATAAAAAAAATGCAGTACCAAAGCATGAATGCTTTAGTACTGCATTTGAGGACAAAAAACAAGACATACAAATTGTAAAGAAATAACAGAAACGAAAACGCAATTGAAGAAACGAATTGTCTTGCATCGATTAAACGAGATAACATAAACGAAATTAAATGCAGTAACAGAAACGAAATTAAACGATATAACATACAAATTGTCTTGCATCGATTAAGAAACGAAAAAAATCTAACAAATATCAAAAATAAAAAAATCCAGATCTAACATACAAGAAAAAAAACGAAATTAAAAAACTAAACCTAAAAAAAAACAGATCTAAATTCGCCAAAAACCAATCTAACAGACAGATCTAAAAAAACAAAAAAAACGCGAATGGAACGAACGAAATTCGCCAAAAACCAGATCTCGTTCTTCAATCTCGTTCTTCAATCTCTTTCTTCAAATCGCCAAAAACCAGATCTAAAATAAAGAAATCTCGTTCTTAGATTTTAAAAAATAAACATAAATATGACAAAACAAAGAAATTCAGAATAAAATTTGAACTAAAAAATACCTGAGAAATTCGCTGCTCTTCGAACGAACGAAAGGTGTTTTTTCAATTTTCATCGGTGCTCGTTCTTCGTTGTTGGTGTTTGAAGCGGAGGAGTTTAAAAAAATCTGATGTCGTTGGTGTTTGAAGCGGCGGTGTGAGGCTACTGCTACTACGAAGATTCAAATCGAAGGCGGTGTGAGGCGAACGTTGAAGGCGAACGGTTGATATGAGAGTTGAGAGAGAATTCAGAGAGTTGAGAGAGACTTGAAGGCGAACGGATTTGAGAGAGAAAGAGGCGCTGAAGAGAGGCGCTGAAGAGAGAAGGTGAGAGAGAGGGTGAGAGAGAAATTTAGGGTTTGAGGGAGACAAAAGTGTGAGAGAAAGAGGCGCTGAAGAGAGAGAAGGTGAGAGAAATTTAGGGTTCTGCTGTTTGAGACCTTTTAAAAGACATTAAGTATTTGAGACCAATGTGCGTCGCATGCTCTACAGGTGCGACGCACATTAGTAATGTGCGTCCTATCCTCCGTAGGTGCGACGCACATTGGTCTAAATATTTCTCAACACGAGCGCGGTATATGCGTCGCACTCTCCTCACGTGCGACGCACATTGTTAATTTGCGTCGCATGTGAGGAGGGTGCGACGCATATTTTTGTGATTTGCGTCGCACATCTTCACACATGCGACGCAAATCCCAACTGTGCGTCGTTTCCGTTTCTGTGCGACGCAAATGAAGGGACGCAAATCGTCCTTTTTCTACTAGTGAAAAAACGCACAAACCACAACAATTTTCCTTGTAAAATTCGACTGCGAGTCACAATCAGCGATGAATTTGAGAAACATGAGATAAAAGAGAAAGTTTCTGAAACCCTAATCACAAATATCATGAGGGAATCTAATACTAGAATGGCGAATCGAGGTGAGAAATAAAGTTTTGAATAAGAGAAAATCCTTAAAAAACCAAAAAAAAACCTACCTTGACATGCGTTCGAAGGAGCGGATTTGAGAGTGAAGAAGGAAGAGAGAGGCAGAGAAGCAGTTTGAAGGAGAGTGAAGGAGAGAGAACGCAGAATGAGGGAAAAGTAAAAACACTAGAGAGGGAAGGAGGACTGATGAGGAGAGTGAAAATAAACACTGCTACTTTTAGTTTTTCACAAATGCTCGGGTTGATAAATCAACTGGAGCATTTGATGTCAAATGCTACGGTTAACTAATCAACCCGAGCATTTGTGAATTTTTTTATTAAAATTTTTCGCAAATGCTCGGGTTGATTAGTCAACCGGAGCATTTGATAAGTAGCAAAAGCAAATTTTTCCACTAGTGGTCAAAGGGTAGGATTGGTTTTACCTGTTGGAATTGTGGTGAGAAGGGTCATCCAAAGAGGATTGTCCACATCCTAAGAAGAAGGGTGAAAATCTGACCATAGTGAGAAATAGGAGGATAATGACAACTCATCGATATTTTCTGAATCGAATGAGGTTGAGGATGCTCTGATTTTGAGCGTTGATAGTTCTATAGAGTCGTGGATCCTAGAGTCGGGGACATCGTTTCACTCTTCACCCATGAGGGAGCGGTTTCATGACTTCAAGGCTAAGAAGTTAGGAAAGGTTCATCTGGCTGATGATAAGACCTTGGATATTATAGGGAAGGGAGATGTGGTTGTCAGGACTACGAACGGAGGAATATTAAAACTACATGATGTTGGGTACATTCTAGGCCTAGCAAAGAATCTGATTTTTGTGAGTCAATTGGACTCATGTGGCTACGAAACTGTGTTCTATGAGGGAAAATAGAAGATTTCCAAACGTTCTATGATTTTGGCTAGAGGCACTAAGATGCAAAACTTAATACACTATTGCAGGGTGTACAGACATGATTGCTGCAGCTAAAGTGGATGAGACCAAGTTATGGCATACTAGACTTGGTCACATGAGTGAGAAGAGTATGAAAATTTTAGTTTCGAGTGGTAAGTTGACAGAGTTGAAATTAGTTGACATGAAATTTTGTGAGTGTTGTGTTTATGGCAAGCAGAAAAAGGTGAGTTTCACAAAAGCCAAGAAAGAGTTTATATCTGAGAAGCCAGCATTAGTGCACACTGATTTATGGGGTCCTTCCCCAGTCAGATCCCTTGGAGGCTCACGGTATTTTGTTACTTTCATTGATGACTACAGCAGGAAGGTATGGGTCTATTTCATGAAGAAGAAATATGAGCTTTATGAAACCTTCAAGAAGTGGAAAGATGAGGTCGAGAATCAGACTGGAAAGAAGATTAAGTGCATTAAGTCTGATAATGGAGGTGAGTATGAGTTGGCAGAGTATACAAAATTTTGTGAGCAGAACGGCATAATTCTGAAGAGGACAGTTCCAGGGAAACCTCGACAGAATGGTGTTGCAGAGAGAATGAACATGACATTGACTAAGAAGGCTATAAGTATGAGGTTGCATCCAGGGCTACCTAAGACGTTCTGGGGAGATTTAGTTAGTACAACATCTTATTTGATCAACAGAGGACCATCAGTTCTATTGGAGTTCAAGTTGCCATAGGAGGTTTGGAGTGGAAAGGAGGTAAATCTTTCTTTTCTAAAACTATTTGGTTGTGTTGCATTTGTTCAGTCTGAGAAATGTGACAATTAGACCCAAAAGCCGTTAAATGTTATTTTATGGGGGTATGGTTATAAGAAGTATGGATATCGATGTTGGGAACCTAAAGGTAGGAAGATTTTGAGACACTGTGATGTCACATTTGATGAGACTAAGTTGTATAAGGATGTATGGTGATAAATCTGAGAATACTGAGATAGTGGGAGTTCAGGAGAAGGAGTTTGTGGAGATACGAGGCATTGATGGAAGGAATGTCATTGTTCCAGAATGGGTTGAACGACATAGAAATGAGGTTCACACTCCTACAGTGTCTGATTCTGATGAGTCAGATATCTCACAACCTGGTAATTCAGAGGGTGCTATTGTCATACAACCAAGAAGCTCCAGTTCTAGTACAGGGAGAATAGTCTCTGAAGTTAACTTGAGAAAATCCACAAGGGTGTCCAAAACACCTGTTCGATATTCACCTTCTATTTATTATTTGCTAGTGAGTGATGCAGGTGAACTAGAATCATACAGGGAAGCAATAAATTCGACTGATTCATGTAAGTGGGAACTAGCCATGAAAGATGAGATGCACTCCCTGGAAAAGAATTAGACATGGGAGTTGTCTGCATTGCCTGCAAGTATGAGAGCACTTAGCAACAAGTGGATCTTCATATTGAAGAAAGAGCATGATGGAAGTGTCAGGTATAAGGAGAGATTGGTAGTAAAGGGGTTCCTACAAAAAGAGGGTATAGATTATAATGAAATATTTGCTCCTGTTGTGAAGTTAACTACTATTCGTATTTTGGTAGCTATTGTTCCTGCTGAAAGTCTGTTCTTAGAACAGATGGATGTTAAGACTGCGTTCCTACATGGTGATTTGGATGAGGAGATCTGCATGAAGCAACCAGATGGCTTTAAAGTTCAAGGAAAGGAGAACTTGGTGTGCAAGCTCAAGAGGAGCTTATACAGATTGAAGCAGGCTCCTAGACAGTGGTACATAAAGTTTGACACTTTCATGTGTAGCAGTGGGTTCAAGAGAGCTGATAGAGATCATTGTTGTTATTTTTCAGAGGTATGTAAATGATTATGTTTACTTACATCTGTATGTTGATGATATGTTGATTGCTGGTACAAGTATGGAGGTGATAAATGGTGTGAAGGGAAAGCTGTCACTAGTATTTGAGATGAAGGATTTGGGTGAATCTACACAAATCTTGGGCATGAAGATTTTCAGGGACAAGTCTACTGGTATGATGAAGTTGTCTCGGGAGAATTATATTCTTAAGGTGCTGAAGAGGTTTAATGTAGGAGATGTTAAACCTAGAAATTCACCGCTTCCTAGTGATCTCAAATTGACAAGGGAGCATTCATCAACTACATAAGCAGAAAAGGAGCGGATGGCCACTGTTCCCTATGCTTCAGCTATTGGGAGCTTGATGTATGCCAAGGTGTGCACACGTCTAGACATTATTTTTGCAGTGGGAGTTGTTTGTAGGTTTGTTTCTAATCTAGGTGAGAAACATTGGGATACTATAAAGTGGTTACTAAGGTATTTGAAGGGCATTTCAAGAATGGGGCTTTGTTTCTGGCAGAAGGGAGTAAAGCTTGAGGGTTATGTTGATGCTGATCTCAGTGGAGATATCGATACAAGCAAAATCAAGTTAGGATATGTCTCTACTGTAGGAGGTACTACAGTGAGTTGGATGTCGAAGTTACAGAAGTGTATCTCTTTGTCTTCTACAAAGTCTGAGTATGTGGCTATGTCTAAGGCAGTAAGGAGATGGTATGGCTTATCGGTTTTCTTGAGGAGATGGGTATTGAACAGGAAAAGGTGATACTTTATAGTGATAGTCAAAGTGTATTGCATTTGGCTAAGAATCTCATGTATGTAGGACTAAGCACATTCGTATGTGCTTTCACTACATCAGGAGTTTAGTGGAGGAGAATGAGTTGAGTCTGGAGAAAGTGTTGGGTGCTAAGAATCCAGCAGATATGCTCACTAAGAGTGTGAGTTGTGATAAACTAAGGTTGTGCAGGACCTTAGTTGGTCTTCGTTGATTGTTAGCGAAGATGGTAGATTAGGTGTAATATCCCGAAAATGTAAACTTGCCTAAATTAATCAATAATAATTAGTGATTAAAATTTTCCTTTAATTATAAGGTATGACTAAATTTTGTTACTCTATATCCAAGTAAAGTAATAATTAATTCGTTAAATAAATATATGTTGGTAAATAATAACAAGGTATGTTAGATTAGATAATTACATTAGTTAAAATAATAATAAACAAATTAACTAGTAAAACTTTACAAGTACTCCTAATTCAATGTGGAACAAATTTGTTAGTATTAAGAATAAAAAAAAAAAGAAAAAGAGAAAATAAAAGAAAATAAAAGAAAAAGGAAAACTCAAAATTAGATTTATGTTTCAACCCATCTCCATTTTCTCTTCACAAACAACCCAACAATGGAGTTTTAATTCAACTCATGAATTTTTATACACAAACAATCTATTCTTCAATTAAAAATCTCAATCCAAATCAAACCCACCCAAATTTCAGTTTTCTTCATCAAATCAAACCCACCCAATTCATAAAATTTAACCCCCCAACTATGCTTATAAATATCTATTATTGCCTTCCTCAATTCAGCACCATCACCCTATCTTCGTCGGAATCCAACCATCCTTGCCGGAGAAACGCTACCAAAAACACCCCCCAAAACCTCTGTTTTTCGCAACCCACCACACTCTCCCTCCTCTGTTTCGGGTCAGCGACCACGCACTGGTCGGTCCTAAATATACCTAAAATACAGCAAGTGCACGGGTCAACTAAAGTAAATATAGGGTAAGCAAGATATCGTTTCCCACAAGAAGGTATAATCAACTACCAAATTAAGAGACACTAATATTATCTAGATGATCCGGAAATAGTGATTGGTGGTGATAAACTAGACTAATAAAATAACAACTATACTAATTCTAACTCTAACGACGTTAGACAATAGGTGTAAATCAAGTATAAGAAATGGTTATAGCACTTAGATTTCGTCAATTACCTTCTACAATGAAATTAAACTAGTTGTCGAATTAAAAGCTATTGTATTGCAGTGATCGAACTTCCTTTGATATATTATCTCCTCTTCCAAGGTAGAAAATGTGTATTTATACTAATCTTACGCCTACTTCCTTGGTCATAACAATTAATATAAACCCATTATAAACAAGAAATTCATGTAAACGACCACCCCAAGTGCATAACTATTCCTAAAATTATACTACTTGAAGTTTAATAATCCTACGAACTAATATTGAAATTTCACTTCCGCTAATAATCCAATACCTTAAACATATAATCAACTGGCCAAATCAATTATATGAAAACAAACCAAGATTATCAAATTGCAATAAAAATAAATCAATCCAAACAACTTAGTTCAACTCATTGATAGAAAAATAAAATACTACATCTAGTCCTAGAACATAGAAACATCAAATATAGCAAGACATATAAACTAATAAATTAACCCAATTGTATAATAAAAATCTGAAATTAAACATAGTGATTGAAATAAATCAGGGAAACAGAGAAACTCAAGATGGATGAATTTCGCCTAATATGGCTCTGTTCTTCGTCCTTCTTGGTCCGCGTATCCTCTAATACTGCGTTAGGTTATCGTCGCCTCCAATTATGTTGCTGCTCTTCCGCCTTATGCTCCGTCCTCTTGCCGCTACTGTTCTACTCTCGTTCAATGCTGTGTGTTTCCTTTGGTTCACGTCCTCAATGCTGCCTCATTCTTCTTTTTAGTCTTAGGTTTTTTTTTTCTTTTTTTTTTTCAATTGTTGTTGCTGCGTGGTTTTTTTTTAGTTTTGGCCCATGATTGTTGTTGGTGGTAGTGCAGTCATACTTCCACTTTATTTTTCTTTTTGCAAATTTGACCTACAAACAATTCAATAGAGTAATGAGCTTTAAAATGAAATATTTACGTAACAAACATATACTACTATTATAAATTAGATATAATAAATTAGCATGTATGAGTAGTATAATTAACGCATTTTTTATATTTTAAATCAATTTCACAACTCAAGCAACTCAACTGTTATAACATTAAAATCTAATAAGAAAACATATTATAAGTCTCTAAACTTATACTAAAAAGTAATATATTAGGCAGAAATCATCTATAAAATAGAGCATTATCACGCACCACCCTCGCATCGCCGCTGCACTGCCGCGCCTCCTGTGCGCCACCACATCGCCGCCTTCTCCTTCCTTCTCTCTCTCTATCTCGCCCCACCTTCGTCTTCTTCACACTGCAACCACTGTTGCACCAGACGCCACTACTCGACTGAAGCCGACGAACCACCACCGTGCCGCTACTGTCGGAGCCCCACCACATGCCAACCGATCTCCCTCCTTAGCTCCCTTATTTTCGGAGCCCCGCCACATGCTAACTTTGTTTTCATTTTATTCTATTGTTTAAATGACCTAAGCCCAAATAGATTAGGCCATCTTACTCACTCTACTTATTAGGCCAACAAGCTGATTTTTAATTTCAATTAAACTAAACTTATATTAAGAAAGATGGTTGGACTAATATTGTAATAAAAACGAAACTAAACTAAACTTATAGTTCCACTCAAGTTTCTAGTGAATGAATTATTAGCAAGAATAACAATTAAAGTATAATCACACAGTAGCAAGTACTTATATAGTTTAGATTACAAGAATGAATTAGTTATAATATGGAGCCCTTGATTACGAAATTAGTATAAATCATGAACCACAAGACTAATGGTCACTGCTTTTAAATTATAAAATGGCGAATATGTTTAAAAGGATCATGTGACTAGTGGAACAAAGTTTCGAACTAAAGGTTAACAAAAGTATAACATGATATTAATGTTCAATTTATAAAATACGAAATGGTTATAACAAGACGTTCATACTCACAAATCATGAACTACGGCTTAACCGCTAAGTTGTTAAGTAGAAAGAA
Organism: Beta vulgaris subsp. vulgaris; assembly: GCF_026745355.1. NCBI lineage: Eukaryota > Viridiplantae > Streptophyta > Magnoliopsida > Caryophyllales > Amaranthaceae > Beta > Beta vulgaris. Next base: position 20,291,388 of record NC_079202.1, read on the forward strand.
TGTCTTTGACTTTTATCAACCACCAAAGATATCAATATATTGAACTCCTAAGTACCTCCTACAATGGGCACATGATGGAAACGGATCAAGAAACTCAAAATTTAGAATAAAATATTAACAAGTCTTTTTATTAATCCCTGAATTGATTAGATTAAAAAGGAAGAGATATTACAAGCCTCCCCCGGCTATCAAGATTGTTAAGCAGAATTCAAGGTAACATCTATTGCTGACACCCACGATCCCCTTCGAAATGTTTTTGTGAAATGACGTTTATAATTATGTTGAGGATTTTGCGATGTGATTCTTATATGGATTGTGGGATTAAATTATTTTCGAATGATTTTCCTAAATGATAATCTTATGAGTTATTGATGCTCAAGTATGATTCATGAGAGACTATGGCGGATGACGATGAATGCTAAACAAACAAAACATGATAAATAAAAGTTAAAGTGGTTCTGGCAGTATAATGTTACGCTTATTTACTTTTTCGTCGTGCACGTATCTTCGCACCCGCCGTACACCCGAAAAGGGAGTCGGGCTCCTTGAGGGGTACCGCATGTTACGCTACTACTCTATTATGGTGCGAGCGGTGTATCCAACAAGGGAGCTGGGCTCCTTGAGGATCATCGCATGGTGGTGTATCCGACAAGGAAGTTGGGCTCCTTGAGGATCATCACATGGTGGGAGACGTCCCGCATGTCTATACTCGCCAGTTACCATGTTAAAAGATGAATAGATAAGGGGAACTTATGAAGTATCAAGATGCTATTTATAATTGTTTACTTTGCTATTATTTCATTACGATTTTGAAATATGTTTTACTATATTCTCTTCTCCCTGTTTCCATATAAAATGAATTGAAATGCATTTACGTTGTTAGGAAAGTATGTTACTGAGCTTCGGCTCATGATCTTTTGTTTCTTTTTTTAGGTATGATCATAGCCATTGCTAGAGCGCTGTTAATAAGGAACGTGTTCAAGGGAAATTGTGCAATATCTCGTGTTAGAGAAATTATTATTATTATTTGAGTTGAGTATTTATGTATAATTATCAAGGACTATTTAAGGTTGCCTTGTATTAGTGGGCCATATCTCACAGGCTTAAGTTCCATTTTTGCTGCTAAGTATGAGCGATTGTGTTTAATTAAGGTTATGAATTTTCGGGCGGTTACATTAGTAGTTGAGATGAATGAGAGGATGATGAAAGTATGAAGTTTTCTTCACTTACACCTATCTCCAAGTGGAAGATTGTTGGGTATATGGTTCATATGGAGCTCATGGAGGTGTATGGATGTGGAGATGAGGTTGCGTAGAAGGAAAACGTCGAAATCGAGCTGAATGGGAGTTTTCCCGATCGGATCGGGCAAGACCAGCCGATTGGGCCCGCAACGAATTACAAATCTGGACAGTTTAAGCATCGCCAGATGGCATCGGGCCATGTTAGCGAATTACGACGGGGGAAATAATCGCTCGGTCGGGCCGGAGACAGATTTCCTTTTGGCTTTAAGTGCCCGATCGGGCGAGGTGTAATTTTTACGGTTTTCAATCCGAGCACGTTTTTCCCAAGGGGGGTATAAATAGGTGCCCTAATGTAATATCCTAAGTTTTACTTTTATTTAATTAATAACTAATCTTAATTATTAAGCTAAAAGTGAATCAATTTTAGTAAATAAAAATTTCTAAGATAATTTCTAAGTTATTTTGTTTAGTAATTTTGGGATAATGAAGTTCATAAATGAAATTACTAAACCATAGCACCAATCTTGTAAATGATGTAAGACTTAAGGTTAGTAACAAATGTTGTTGGACCCAATGCCCAAATTCTTTGAAGCCCAAACAAACCAAAATAGCCTAGCACGATTCTCCCCCAAAATCAGAAAATAAAACAAAAATTAAAAGAAAAGAAATAACTCCATCTTCTTCCTCCTCCATACCTGGAAGGACAAGAATGGAGATTGATCAACAAAGTCAAAAACCACCTCAGTATACTTAATTGAGATTTCACTCTCTCAACCACCCTTAATCCACCGGATTTTTTCTCAAAACCCCTGAATTTAGCCACTTGTTTTCTTGAATTCTATGGACTCAAATAGTTTGAGGATTTTAAAATTCTGAAAATCATTTACTGAGATGGATATTTCTCTATAAATAGGGAAGAATGAATTGTGTTTTTACATCACAAAATCAGCAAACAAGTAATCAAAATTAACCAAAAATTCAATCTTTTCCTTCCTCTGTTTTCGGCCACCATTACAACCACCATACAACAACCATAGCCCCACCTTTCTACCACCATCGGCGAGCCTGTAGCACCGCCAAGGCTGCCGCCCAGTGGCAGCGGCACCACCCCCACGCCGCACCTCTTCCTCGTCGTTCTCCCACACTCGTCTCTCTCTCTCTCCTCCCCTGCACACCACTGCCAGACCCATCACCCCTGTTCCGCCTGCTACCACGCACTGCCCCACCCACCTGTCGACCTTTCCTCCGCCGCGGAACGCCATCGCCCAGCCGTGCCACCAGCACCATCTCCCCTCCCTACTCGCATCTTCCTCGAACCCCCTGCACGCAGGGGCGGATCTACTAAGTAACAAGGGGTAGCATATGCTACCCCTAAAAAAAATTAAAGAAAAAAATAGGCTGGGAGAAAAAAAAATTATAAACAGAATATATACAAGATCTAGTAAGGTTTTACTGATGTATTGTGCTTGGCGCGGTGGTAAGTGCATTATCTTGAAGACAAGGAGGTCTCATGTTCGAGTACAGGTATAATATTTTGTTACTTTTAGTTTTCTCTTTTGTTTATTTTCTTTCTTTCTTCCTCTTTCTTTTTCCCTTTTTCTTTTTTCCTTTTCTTTAATTTCTCCTATGTCCTAAATCTTTCCATCTTCTACAATTATACTTGTAAATTTAAATAATATAATACTTCATATAATAACAAACTTTATTTTAATTATAGTTGTCTTTCATTATATTATAAATACATTACACTCCCCTAATTTCGAATAAAAAGGTTCAACCTTTTATAAATCACATATTATAAAGGGAATCTTTTTTGATAAAGTATCTATGTATTTTTCCATTTTCTACATTATGTTCTGAATATATTTTCATTTCAAATTGTAGCTTTGAGTTTTATTATTCTATATTATACCCCTTTGTTAAATTAACGGTAAGTTTTTCATTAGTTTCTTATTTTTAGTTCTTCAGACTTACATTATACAGGAGAGAAAATTCTTCGGCTTTAAAAGGGTTGGATACGATAAAGTAGTAGGGTACGTAGAGTTTTTACGGGAAGAACTCTCTCATAATATAAGTCTAACGAATATAGTGCTATGAACCATATAATAATATAGTGTCGTACAAAAGGGTTATAAGTGGAGCTGTAGGTTAACGTGAATTATATTCTACTATTATGAATTGTTATTTGGTTAGTTATATTATGCTACCCCTGATTGAAAATCCTGGCTCCGCCACTGCCTGCACGCCTATCTTTCTCTCTCCTCTGCGCGACACCACCGCACCACCACACATCGTCACTCGCCCTCTCTGCCGCCGCCCCTCTTCCGCCCACCGCAGGCCCTCCGTCGTGGTTTAAAGACCCACGTCTTTCATCCCCTGCTTTTTTCCTTGTGCGTGAGTGTGTGTTGAGAAGGAAAATCAGTTTTCCTTATTTGGGTAAGTTCTATGTTTGTGAAATTTGTTTCTCAACCTTTTATAAATGTATATGTAGGTAGTAATTTCAAAATGGCCCACTTAATAATGTTGCTCAATCACTCATATTTTTTTTATAAAAAAACTAATATGAACCTGGTGCACACTAATTAGTGTGCACCCGATCCATATCACGTGAGTTTATGATAGTGTATATTGATATGATATAGTGTATGTTAAAATGATATAGTGTATGTTAAAATGATATAGTGTATATTAAAATGATATAGTGTATGTTACTGTGATATAGTGTATGTTAAAATGATATAGTGTATATTAAAATGATATAGTGTATGTTAAAGTAATATAGTGTATGTTATAATGATATAGTGTATGTTAAAATGATATACTGTATGTTAAAGTGATATAGTGTATGTTACAATGATATAGTTTATGTTACAATGATATAGTGTGTGTTAAAGTGATATAGTGTGTGTTAAAGTGATATAGGGTGTGTTAAAGTGATATAGTGTATGTTAAATTAATATAGTGTATGTTAAAGTAATATAGTGTATGTTAAAAGTAATATAGTGTATGTTAAAGTGATATAGGGTGTGTTAAAGTGATATAGTGTATGTTATAATGATATAGTGTATGTTAAAATGATATAGTGTATGTTAAAGTGATATAACGGGTCACGTGTCTGGACATGGCCCACACTATTTTTAGTGTGAACCGGGTCCAAGCAAGTCGGATTTTTTTTAACTAGTTGTTGGACCGCGCGCTATCGCGCGCGGCCCCCCAAAATAGCAATAATAATTGCGGACAACTAGATGTTCGTCATTAGCATAATCATTTTAGAAAAACAAAGGCATCTAAACTTGGTAGTTAATAAGAACATAAGCTACATAGATTGCATTAGCTCTAAAACGCCCTTATTGTGTAGATAACATGTCACAATGATTTGCGCATGTTCTTCGACTTAGATAACCAAACCAATAATATCTAAATAATCACAAAAGAGGTGACTGAGTTTGCATCAAAGACACGAAAGTAGCAGCTAATCCAACTTTAAGAAACAAATCCACATATATGAGAGTATCCAACATAACTCACTAAAATTGTTGATGAGTGATAATTATGTCACTTATAGGGTAAAAACTTGTGCGTGATTATAGTTGTTTTATTTTATTTTTCATATTTTTATTCTTTGTTATCCTTCTTTTACTATTTTGTAGCTTAATTAGAGTAATTATTTTTTTCTTTTAGTTTTTAGCTCTTAGTTCCGTAAGCTATTTTATTTTACTTGTTTTAGTCATATTGATCAAATTTTCATAATTTATTTTCTACTTATTTCCTTTTAGTTACTCTTATTTTTATTATTTTTTTTTCATATAGTTTTTATTTAATACGTCTCATTTCTCCGTCGTGTTTTGATTTTGCTTGTAGGAGAGCGTTTTGGAGTTATAAACTTCAATTTCCCATTATTCGATACATCTTCAAAAACTCAATCCCCTCATAAAATAATCTTTAAAAAATCAATCGAGAAAATAATTCAACCTAACAAGTTTTCTGCATCACAATCATGCCTAGCATATCTATCAAAAAGCCTATTGTGTCGATGATTGTGTTTAAGGGCTTATTTTGATTGCAGATCATGTTTTAGTTTTGCTTGTAGGAGAGTGTTTTGGAGTTATAAACTTCAATTTTCCCTTATTCGATATATTCTTAAAAACTCAATTCCTTTAGAAAATAATCTTTTAAAAATCAATCCAAAAAATCCTCCAAACCGACAATTTTTTCGCATTAGATTCATGTTTAGCCTTACTTTGAGATATTATGCCTTGCATATCTATGAAGAAGCCAATTCTGTTGCTAATTGAGTTTAAGAGCTTATTTAGTTGGAGGTAGCAATTAGTATTTTCCAAGGGAGTTTTACTTTTCTGCAAGTTTTATTTCACAAGTGCAAAAGTTGTTTGGCTGATCATAGAAAGTTCTACTTACCTAAGATACCTAAATAAGTAACTTTCTCCATTTTGTAGGAAGTAAAACTCCCTGAGAAAAACAACCTCCTACATTTTTGTTAACCACAACTTCACCTTATCTTACTTTCTAAAAAGTTACTCATAAATTTTTATGTCAACCAAACAATCCCTTAATATGCAACTTGACGAAAGACATCAACCTCCCTACCTAAATAAATCACATTTTTCAATAAGTTTCACTCTCACACTAATTTCTCTCATTAGTACTTAATCTTAAGCCCAAATAGGCGAATACAGTACCTGATTCCCAGTTCTCACATAGTCTAGTTCTGCATGTAATCTCTCCTCATTTTGTCTCACTAATTTCTCCTCGCCGTTGCGATCTTAAAGCACATTCCACTACAAAAAAAAGCTTATATAGCGACGGATTTTTGGAGACGGATATATATCCGTTTCTAATTTAGAGACGGAATATTGATAATCCGTCTCTAAATTAGAGACGGATTTTTAAATCCGTCTCTAACTTTAGGGACGGATTTTAAAAATCCGTCCCTAAATTAGAGACGGATTTTAAAAATCCGTCTCGAAATAAATTTAGAGACGGATTTTGAAAATCCGTCTCTAACTTAGGGACGGATATTGATAATCCGTCCCTAAAGTTAGAGACGGATTTAAAAATCCATCTCTAAAGTTAGAGACGGATTTAAAAATCCGTCTCTAAAGTTAGAGACGGATTTAAAAAATCCGTCTCTAAATTTACATATGAATATTTTATTCCACGTATTTAATTTAGAGACGGATTTTCAAAATCCGTCTCTAATTTAGGGACGGATTTTTAGAATTCGTCTCTAATTTAGGGACGGATTTTTAGAATCCGTCTATAATTTAGGGACGGATTTTTAAAATCCGTCTCTAAATTTAGAGACGGATTCTAAAAATCCGTCTCTAAATTCAAATATGAATATTTTATTGCACTTGTTTAATTTAGGGACAGATTTTAAAAATCCGTCTCTAAGTTAGAGACGGATTTTAGAAATCCGTCTCTAATTTAGAGACGGATTTTAAAATCCGTCTCTAATTTAGGGACGGATTTGAAAATCCGTCTCTAAATTATGGACGGATTTTTGAATCTGTCTCTAATATTTCTTCTACATATTACCAATATTATGTAGAGAAGTATACATGTTGTATTTGGTGTAGTTGGTTGGAGCTTCTTCTCGTTTCTTTGACGTTACAAGTTCGATTCCTACGAACAGCGATTCTTGCGACTGTGGAGTCTTCTTATCCTTTCTCTTGTAGAGCTGAACCGGGTTTACTTAAGGGATATTCCTAAATGGAATGAGATCAACTTGAACTAGGTAGGTAATAATAGGTGATTAAATATAATCATGATAATATTAGGAACTATCGTGTTGTTAATTTCGTTTATATATTTTTTATATTTTCAGCGAATTTAGAGACGGATTTCCAAAATCCGTCTCTAAACTTAGAGGCGGATTTCCAAAATCCGTCTCTAAACTAGAGACGGATTTCAAAATCCGTCTCTAAACTAGAGACGGATTTGCAAAATCCGTCTCTAAGCTTAGAGACGGATTTCCTAAATCCGTCTCTAAGCTTAGAGACGAATTTCCAAAATCCGTCTCTAAACTTTAGAGACGGATTTTTAAAATCCGTCTCTAACTCGAATTAGCGACAAGGGTTTTAAAGAGGGACAATATCCATCTCTAAATCCGTCTCTAAGCCCATATAGCGACGGAATTGACCTATTTAGGGACGGATTTTGTCCGTCTCTAAATGGACTTTTTTTTGTAGTGTTCAAAAAGCACTCGCTAAACAGTTACAAATAGTGTATTTATTGCAACATTTATTCTGAAAATATATGAATAATATCTAAATGACCAATACTAAATTAACTGCAATACATGCAATACATTCAGCATCTGAACAGCAAAATCGACTCAGATATATAACTAATAACTTCCTCTATTCTAGGGTAAACCAGCCAGTAACAGAGCAGACTTAGGGATATAAATGTAGTTGTATACTTCTTCAATGATTAACAATGATTTTTATCCTCCTTGAGACCTTTTCACCGATTGCTTGCTGTTCCAGAATATCACTTAGCATCTTTGGTGACCCAACGATACCTGCATTTCATTGGTCATCTGCAACATCCCCCCTCTCAAAAACAACTGCAGCTCCCATACCAGTGCCTAAAGTTGCGGGTGAATTGATAACATCAATTATGATATACATCTATCAGTGAGTGTGTTTACAAGTATGCTTTCAACAAGCAGGGAAATGAGAAGAGTCAATACGTATACTCATGGGTATAACTCTAAAACGGACAGTCTTTACCATGGCATTTCATCTCATGTAACAAGGTAGCAACACCACGGGCACCTGAAACAGAATAAATAGCACAGTGACTACATAAAGCATAAAGCATTGCTTCATCTAAAGAGTAATATGAAGATTATTTTGCACTGGAATCAAGATCAATACAGATCGATCTCCAAGATAGGCATATAATAATTTTAGACTATACCAAACCTTACCACTTCCTAAAATTAGAAAGTTAAATTAAACAAATGGATCAATAAAAGTTAAATTAGTGAAACCTTGAAAAATTTCCCTAAGGCCTTGAACATGTCGCCTATTATTTAAGGATAGATGGAGTACTATATATTGGCATACTACTGATCATTACAAGAACACTCTTCTCAACTATATGCTCCTAACCTATGTTACCTTAACCCAGGTTATGCGTCCGACTCGTCTTCTCGGCTTTATACAAGAAATTTAGATAATGGCCCAAATGATGTGTCTAAACTCTCAATATCCACACCTGGAACTCCAACATCATATATCGGTACTTGAGGTAAATTGATGAGTACAGGTAACATCGCTCTTAACATAGTTAGATCCCAGCCAACATCTTCATATTATGTCCCCTTAAAAATTTTAAAAACAAGCAATCAAGGTTTATGCCATAAACATTTACTTAGACTCTATTTCTAAGAAAAGAACCAGGAACTCCGAGGGTTCATGTCAAGCCCATATCAAATACAATCATATATCATTTTGAGTTAAACAACATAAGCTAAGAAAATGTAAAGACCTTCTTTGGAGAAAAAGCTTTGGAGAAAACTTCTTCAATAATTGCAAACAACTGAAGGCTGCCAAATGCAGACGAAAATACATTAATCACCATAAATCATACACAGATTGCGATAACCATAGGGAAAACAAATGTAGAAACCGATAGCCTTGTTTTGTGGATCTGGAATATCTTTGAAGACTTGGATGGAGAAATCAGGAATACATTATATGACATATAGATAAATGGAAAGCGGCAACAGTAGCGTCAAGTAGAGGAGCATCAATAGGCTGACTCAAATTCCGTAACTTTTCTGCCGCCACATTTGATGATCGGAAAAAGCTAACAGCAAACCCTAACCTTAGAAATTAGTCGATGAAATAGTTGGGTGAATGAAAAAAGCGGCAAAAGAATATCCTCTTTGACAATCAATCTCGCTTCATCAAGCTAAAACCCTAAAACTTGAAATAAAAAATGAGAATCGACATAAAGATATGAGAGGAAGAATTTGTAACGGAAAAAAAAAACTGAAACTCGAAATTATAAACGACATTAATGATGAAAGCTTACCACATAAATGAATGAAAAAGAGAGGGAAATATCAAAGAGTTGGAAGAGAGAAGAGTTGCAAAAGTATATTAGATCAGCAAAAAAAAGGTTGTGTTTGTCGTTGCTGTTGTTGTCTTCTCGATGCTGCTATTCCTGGAAGAAGGGAAGAAGAATGGCTTGGAGGGTAACCAGGAAGAAAGAGAAGGTCTGAACTGTGAATTGAAGCAAGGGGAAACATGTTCAAGCAAGGTTGGAGGACACTAAGGGCAGAAACGTGGAATCATATAAGAAGAGGGGTAAAGACGTGGCTATTGAATGACTCATTAACGTGGCCCTTGATTTCTCCATTGTTTCGCCAAATCTCTCTCTTCAATTAGAGAGAGAAATCAGAATTATACAGAAGAAAGAAAGAAGATGATGCGAGAAGAAGATGTGTCACACAATACTACCATTCATAATAATCTATGTTTAATTTCATAAATAAATTAAGGTTCAAAATTGACAAAATTATGAACTAGAATTTGCAGAAATTGAAAACCCATAAAGTTAATTTAATGAATTACCAAATGAAATTCGAGGTTTCTTGATAAATTTGAGGAATAATCAATGTGTGGCCTTGACAATATACCATTTCCTGCAAAAATGGAGAAAAATGCACAGAATTTGTACAGGAAGAAAATAGGAATAGAAATCCTTTAACCAAATCCAGCTTGCGATTATAATACGATGAACACATTCGAATCAAACCACCAACTAAAGAAGAATAAAAGACAAAAGGGGGGAAATAATTGAAATGAAACCCTAGAAAATCGATAAGGAGGAAATGAAATTCCCGAAAAAAAGGAGAAAATGAAGATAACAGGAGATAAAATTTGATGATCACGTTAGAAATGAAGAGAAAGAGAGAGTATGAACCAGAATTTGCAGAAAACGAACTAAAATCGAAAACCCATAGAGTTAATTGAATGATAAACCAAATAGTATTCGAGGTTTCTTGATAAATTCGAGTAATAATCAATGTGTGGCATTGAAAATACACCAGTTCCTGCAAAAAGGGAGAAAAATTAACACAATCTGTACAACAAAAAATAGAAATAGAAACTCTTTAAACAAATCCAGCTTGTAATTCTAAAATGCGATGAATACAATCGAATCAAACAACCAAGAAGCATTGGCGGGCTAATAATAAAGGGTGGTGAATCATCAACAGGAGGTGGCAATTTTGCACTATGGTTAGAAACAAGAAAAGGATTTCCATCAATGATGATTTTAACACCAGCATTGAATTTAGGCAAAGGAGGCTCAAAATCGTTTTGTGCTACATCTAACAATGTCAAAGACTTCAGCTGAGTAATGTTTGCAGTTATTTGGCCAGTTAGATGGTTTCCTGCCAATCTAACTTGACGCAACAAATCTAAGCTACCAACTGAAGGACTAAGAGTACTACTAAGATTTCTATTAGGCAAATTAAGAGCAGCAACTTTGGAGTCAGAATTGCAAGTCACACCTAACCAAGGTCCTTCAGAAGGATCATTACCAGACCATTTAGAAGTAAGAGCAGTTGGATAATTCAAGCCACCAATAAAATCAATAAGAGCATTAACTTGTGGTGCACATTGAGCTCCAAGAATTGATTGACAAAATGAATTGAACTCATAAGAGAATTACCAGATTTGAACTTCAGAATCGAACCCATTAACATATTGTTGTTCAAATCCAATCTCTCCAACTCCATCAAAGCCAAGCTTCGAGGGATCGGTCCAACAAGCTGATTCGTATTAAGATCAGATTTTTCAATGAGATCAAATTTCCAATACCTTCTGGGATAGTCCCAGTAAAGTGAATCCTATTAAGTTTCAGACATAGAATTTCAATTCAGAGCAGAAAGATAAGTTCAATCCAAAGACGGTGAAATAAATTCATTCTAATGCTAATACAAGTTCAAGTGGAGTTGAGGGCTAACAAATATAGGAGTCTTCAAGTAAAAGGAACATGACATGAGTTAGCAAGCTGGCAAAGCCACCCCCTTGGTTAAAGGAAGAAAAGGTTTCAGGTATGATCAAGGATGAACCATAAGCAAAGATGAGAGTTCGCTTCTCAAAGATATATGTAACACAAGGCAATTGACTTAAAGAATATAGCAAGAGGAAATTATCTATTGGGAGCATGATATAGAGACATTTCATAGTTAAGATAATCACAATTTTTTTGCTGAAACAATGTCCAGCCAGCATTCACAAGTGGCATCAACAAACACTGAAACAAGATGTACCATCTAATTCAGAATTTTTGTAACCAAACTATCACACAACATCAAATTCTTTAATGGGTAGCATGCTCGGGGATATAATTTACGAGATAAGAGATCACATAAAACACCAAGCATCCAAGATAATACTGCATAAATAAAATCACAAACCAAACTAACAAAAACATAATTAATTTAGCCAAAGACATGAGAATAGAATATGCACATCACAAGGCTACGAAGTTTGAACATAAAAGAAACATAATTATTGTACAATTCAGAGAGCAGTGTGCTCAGTTCTCAAAGAAATAGTTAAAAAGTCAGAAACTTCATTGTAATTCTGCTTAATACTAAACCAAGATAATCAATTATTAGAAAATAAATCAAACTTAAACCTTCAATAAACTTCTGTAAACAGCAAAATTGCTCAAATAACGAAGAGGGTAATACCCAGAACTACGAAAAACACAGCAATATACAAAAATTAGCAATTGTACCTCAAAATTACGGTACCCTAACTAATAAAATACAAGCTTTGATCCATCAATTGAGCTTCAAAAATCAGTGTAAATTGTCGGAATTTCTATCTGGGTATTCTAATAACGTGGAATTTCAATTGAGCTTCAAAGATCTTGGAAGGACAATGATTAGAGATAAGGAAAAGAAATAAAAAAGTAAAGAAAACATAGGACCATGAATCAACCAAATTAAGTTATTAGCAACCAAATTAAACAAAGTGAGGCTTATGAGCAGGTTTATTTCATATCTTTACAAACCGAATGTCGTTCTGCCTAAATGCGGTACCACAACCAGCGCACTTCCTGAGCCGAATTTACAGATTTCATAGTATTCATTGATTGTAGAAAAGATTGCAGCACTCTACAATCACAATCTACATGGAAAAAATTCTCACTTTACATGTATATTGAACCGAGGATTTGGATTTAATAGAAATGCAGAATAATTAGAATATTTAGCAGATTATGATCATAGGATTAACAATGCCTTCTCCTTAGATCGTAGAATAATAACGATAAAGCTAAGAAGAATAGACTTCCGTGATTGAAGAGGAGAGAGAGAATCAGACCTCCGTGAATTTGATGGCACTTTGAAGCTTGGCGACAAAAGAAGCATCGCCTTTAGCAATACCTTCTGGGATGATGTTTCAACGATGATGTCGATTTCATAGCAATTAAAAGAGGACAAAGAAAGAAAGAAGGTGTGTATTTCATTGAATTCATGAATTGCCTTCAAAATCAGCGTGTAAAACAACTGTACATAAAATTATGAATTAAACCCACATATTTATATACAATTATACAAAGATAAAACAAAATTCAAGAAATATCAAAGCAAAAACTATAATTTCATATACCTTCGAGCTTGTAACCGAGCTCGTCGGACATTAAAGCACTCAAAGCAAAGTAATGGCGTGTAGAAACAGAATAAATCTTCATTTTAGCTTCTTCTTCATATCACAAACTCAATTTTTGTAAAATTCAGATAATTTCCCACAAATTAACGTAAAATTCAACAAATTACGAGAGAAAGAAGAAGAAGAAGAATAGATCAACTTCCGATAACTTGAGCTAGGGTTTTGATACAACCATCAATAATTTCATCACGAGTTAGCTAAGGATCAGGAGGTTCAACAACAACAAGAAAATGTTCGTAAAGCATTGTAGACAAACCTTGAACTTTTTTACCCGGTCCTGATTTTTTAAGAAGATAAGGTGCTAATTTTGCTTCAAATTCTTCAATTTCATGGTCGATTATGAACTGGGTTCAAGTAAAATGCTATATAGTAAGTGTAAATACTCAACAAGAGCATAAATGCAAAGAGCAACAATGGCAAAATAGCATATCAATGAATATTAAAGCAGGGAAAAGGGAATTTCTTGATCAATTGCAAAATAGAAAAGAAAACTAAATTCATTGGTACCTGTCTTACCGTCGAATGTCTGAACAGGGACAACAGGAGGCGCTAGTCGAAGATGAATTGCTTCATTCGAAGATCTTCATTTGCTCACTGATTTCATGGCTCCTAGTCCCACCGCTTGAATTGTTCTTGCACCAAAGCCTAAAACGAAAAAGAAGATTTAGAAAAAATGGTGAGGAGAGAGACAGAGAAGATTGAGAAAGTGAGAATGGAGAGGAGAGTAGGAGGCGTTGGTTGAAAATGAAGGGGAATTATCTAGGTCAAGGAGGATTGAGGAGGATGAAGATGGAGGGTTCAGAGGAAAAACGGGAGGGGAAAAAAAGAACGTGGTAAAGGGAGGGCAGGGAAGTGGTTATGGGGAGTGTAAAGGGCATGGACGTCAAAGCACTGTTACTAAGGAACAGTAGCTTGAACTCCCCACTTTTTAATAGGTATGGAAAAAAGACTTTACATGATATACTCCCATGTAACATATTTCTAATTGCTAAGTATTGCCAAGATTATTATACTCATGTAGTAAATAGTTAAACCAAAAACCACTTATAAATTATAGGTTACCAAGTCTCATGTTATTTAAGTTATAACATATTTTAACATATACTCCTAAATTAGTTTAAAAGTTATAACACTTATAATTTTAATAACTAACTCACTTATATGAGTACAACTACTAAATTCTAAGCTTTTATAGCATGGTAATATGACTAAAATATGGATAATACTTTTAATTGATTTATAAGTAATATCTATTGATTATTATGAGATAAGTATAAAGGTTGTGGGTAAACTATTATAACATCAATATATTATGTAATCGCTAAATAAGTTAGACTATATAACTTATATAATCAATACTATAAACTAAGAAGCATACTTAAAGAGCACTTATATTAATGTTTTCTATTAATTTCTAACTTATAAAAATACTCGTTTTGAAACTTAAAAGAACTCGTTCCTCAGAGCTCAGTAAGGACGTATCAAGGACATAAGAAGAAGATTATTATTATTATTATTATTCTGCAATCAAGGTAACAACTACTACTGGTACCCGCAATTCCTTTGAAATGCGTTTTTATAATATGCTACTGAAATGATGATTTATGAACATATGTTTTTGAGTTGCGGGAATATTATTACATGCTTTGATTACGTATCCTGAGATGTATATAATGCTAAAAGACTAGAAGATACTGAGCTACAGAGGTATATTGATCACTGATAATGATATTGTTTATGAAATATTAATGGAAGTCACTGAGTTACTGAAATACACTAATCACTTTTTTTTTTTTTTTTTTGATTAGGAAATTAAGTCAGCCCAAGGGCTAACCCCTACCAAGGCTACTAGCCTTGTAGGAACTACCAGCACATTGGCTGGTAAAGCATGCAAAGCATGCTAAGGAAATACCCCAACATAATGCTGGGAATAAGGATCGAACCCCTGACCTCAAGGATCAGAGGGGAGTGCTCTACCACATGAGCTAGCTCCTCATCCTTATACACTGATCACTGTTAAAATAAAAGAAACATAACATGATAAAGTAAAGTGAAAGAACTGGTTGGTTGTACCTACTGACTAACTGAAGGTCGTGCACGTACCATACTGTTTACCGGGGCACTGGCCCGCTACTGTTTATTGGGGCACTGGCCCACTACTGTTTACTGGTGTAGGGTAATGCCCGGGGCCAAGGCTCTTTTTGCACAGTGGTGCATACACATACTGGGAGACGTCCCAGCACCGACTGATGTACATCAACCAGAGTAAAAACTGATGAAATGGAATCATAGAATATTAAAGTGAATTGAATGAATATTGTTTTTCATAAATGTTTGAATTATTCTTTCTCCCTGTTTTGTAAATAAAATGAGTTGAAATGAGTTTACGTTGCTAGGGTAGTTTGTTACTGAGCCTCGGCTCATAACGTTTTATATTTATGTTTTTAGGTACTGCTGGGGACGATGGTACTTCGTAGTGACAAGGATTACCACCTTATTAAATCATCTAGTAATAGAGCTACTAACTTGTAAGGTTAACTTAACTAGAATGTAAGACCATATACTTCAATATAAGTTATTATTGTTATGTCAAGTAACGTTAACGTTATCTACTTTAATATAATATAAGATGTTTAAGTTAACACTATTATATCTCTTAATGTTTAAATATGTTGTATGATTGTAGCCTTGCACCTTCCTAACCGAAGGTGCGGCAGTAATGCCTCGACTAAATAGGTATTCCACTGCTAATTAGATTACCTTAAATAGTGAATTAGTAGTCGGGGAGTTACACCTAATACGTCTATTATTGTATTATTCACACATTAGAGAGAGAGAAAGCTATAGAGAGAGTTCTTGAGTGCTTTTGTATCTTTCTTGAACATTCATCGATTCCTAGTGCATATGTGGTTTTTCTCCCAATTCTTGGGTTTCCACGTAAAAGTTCTTGTGTCTCATTTATTGCTTTGTTATTTGTTGTTCTAGTATTGTTTGCTATTATTTCTAGATTGATAGTCAATAGAACTTACACGTGCAACTTTTCCGGCCACATTATTGCATTATTAATATTAATGAAAATTATACTTCATTTAATCAAAATAAGATGGACTACAATGACTTGAAATTACGAAAAAGCACCCAAACATCTATCATAGACGCATATCTATGGTTAGGCGCCTATTTTGAGCACTTGTACCTATATATACTAGAATTTTTTGCACGCGATGCGTGCTTGAATTTTTTTTCGAAACAGAAACTCGATTTTCTTCGGCATAAGAGTCAAAATTTGAACATTAGACATACGAAGTATAATTGTTTTTAGTTGCAAAATTTGATTGGTTTAGTTTCTATCACTTAAGTCTCTCACCATTCTTTTTGTTTTGTTTTTTTTTACTTTTGAAAGTTAAATTCTATGAACAAAATAGAAATTTTATTGAATTTATTTATGATTTCTAATATTATAATTTTTTAGTTGATTTTGAATTAAATACAATACGTCATAAATTGTAAAGAAAGTGGCCACTTTGATTTCAAAACAATTTTTTCATAGGTTGTAGTTTGTGAGTGATTGTTATAATTATATTTTTGGTACTTTTTTTGATGCCTCCTTTGATTTGTATGTGAATTTGTAATTTAGAATGAGAAAGGGGTAACATAGTCTCTTCATTCGGGGACATCATAGCTCCCCTCTTCCCTTCTATAATAGAGATATGTTGTACTTTAATTCTTGAATGATATTTTACATAAAGCTTTTTACCTTGAGAATTAATCGCTATTATATAATAGTAAAAGATAGGTCCAAATATATGTAAAAGTTTTATTATATATAGGAAACACTATAAAAAAATTATTATATTTTTCCTTGTCTAACTTCTAAATTTTGATTTCACTACAAATACGCCTCTATTTTTTTTTATCATGGCCCACCATTAATTGTGAATGGTTCTTGAGAATAGTGATTTGTAAGTAAACTTTTGTAAATGTTTTTGTATGTATTGACGTTTTAGGTTAGTAGCTTTAGTTTGTATGTTAATTTTAAGTTTTAATAAAGTTTCCTGATTATTTGAGTGATTTGCGTGATTTTTATAACGTGATTTTCTCAATTGTATGAGTGATTTGTAAAGTTTCTTCCTTTCGGTGATTTGTGAGTGAGTGTTGTAAATTAATTTTCGATAGTTTTCTTTGAGTCCCGATTTTGATTTTGACATTCCTTTTGTAATTTAGAAAGGGAAGGGGGCAAAATAGGCATTTCAAAAGAGGACACCATTGCTCCCCTCTTCCCTTATATAATAGAGATTTTCTTCCTCATATAATCTAGCATATATATGTTTGGGCCTAATAATGCCCAATGGGCTACTACATGTCCCAAGCTGCTTGCAAGCATGGCAACCTTCCAGTGGGACCCACCCACCTTAAATCCTGTGCCAGCATGGCAGGGACATTCTTCACATATTCCAACATCTATAAATAGGGGGTAGATCCCAATTTATTGAGGTAATAACTTATAGATAATCTACTTCAGAGATCCCAATTAATACATATCAACTGAGTTGATCGTCGGAGGGGCGATCCCGGATCCACCCCCGGGGTAGTCTAACTCTCGTCCTGTGCAGGTCTCCCAGCAATCTTCGAGCATCTGGATTTCATCATCCTTATCTCGATCCATCCCGCATAATACAAGTTTTTACCCGAAACAGGTTGGCGCCGTCTGTGGGAAGTATCGAACTAAATGCCATGGCCATCACTCGGAGAAACTGGGGACTACAGAGGACTCTCATCCCCTCTCATCACTCGGGAGCACCATCTCATGAGGTGGCTGACGAGATAGTGGAAAACCCCCGGCAGGCCCATATCCTCTCGTCTCGCCACCAGCACATTCTCGAGGAATTACACCTTCGAGAGGCCACAAGTGCAGTTAATCTAGGGGCGCCTCGAGCTAGGACAGCTCAAACCCCAGCATACCCCCCTCGATATGATCAGACTAGCCCTAATCCGGTCACTCAACAAGATCTTCAACAGCTCACTAATCGTCTCAGCGATAATTTCGAGCGCGGCCTCCGTGCTTTGATATTGAACTTACAGGCTGGAGGAGAAGGGACCTCGAAAAGACCCCCTCTGCCTTCCGTGCCTTGGCTTGTTATTGGTCACAATCAGGCAAGAAACCTCGACCAGCCCCAGGTCATAGCCCTCGATTCGCCGAGTTCACCACAGGTATCTCGAAGGGCAGCTCAGGTCTCCCCCAGCAGAAGAGACGCGCGACATGTGATCAACGAGCGCCACCTGAGAAATGGCAATCGAGACGCCCGCGATGTCTTAAACAAAAAACGGGCGCAGTCCAAAGCAAGGGATATGCCTCCAGCCCTAACCGGGAACAGAGGGAACCTCGAGAGAGGGAACCTCGAGAGAAAGAACCTTAGGAACAGAGGGAACCTCGAGAGCCGGAACCTTGAGAGAAGGAACCTCTAAAGAAAGAACCTCAGGAGCAAAGGGAGCCTTGACATCGTTGGGGTCATCGAGAACGAGCATCCAACAGCTCTGAGTCCAGCCACGAATCAGAAGTTGAAATAGGCAATCTGGGGGTTCGTAACTCCCTTCGGGGTGAATCTTATGAGAGCCATCACCCCTCGCAAGGTCAAGGTTCCTCCCATCGACCACTATGATGGAACAACAGACCCCATCGACCATATGGCGGCATTTAAGGCACAGATGAGTGTGCAAACTAGCAGCGAGGCTGCGTGGTGTAAGTTTTTCCCAACCACTTTAAAGGGGTTGGCCTTGACCTGGTTCACGGAGCTGCCCTCCGGAAGTATATAATGAGGTTAGAATTCTAGATTTGATAGACCTATAATGACGTTAGAATTCTAGATTTGACGGACTTTCAAGGATGCTAAATTCCTAATGTGCATGAAACTCTAGTGGGCCTAGACTCCTAAAGTGAGTGAAACTCTAGTAGACCTAGACTCCTAAAATGGATGGAATTCTAATGGGTTTAGACTCTTAAAATGAATGGAACTCTAATAGGTTTAGAAACCTAATGATGGAAAAAATTCTAATGGATTTAGACTGCTAATGATGGACGAAATTCTAATGGTTTTAGAGCTATGATGCATGGACTTTCTATGGATTATAGACTTCTAAGATGGATGGAAATCAAGCAAATGAAGAATCCTAACATGGACAAAGTTAAACGGGGTTAAGAACTGTAAATGGAGTTAAACTAGATGAATCTAGACATTTAGGTCAGACAGACTTCTAGTGCAGTTAGAATTCCTAGGTAGATGAGGCTTTTACAACAAATTGGATACCAAAAGGAACCCTAGATGATGTACACAAATGATGGATAATATACATAGAAATATAGGATAAAGAAAAAAGGATGAATTTTCGAAAAAGGATATGAGATAGGAAAAAAATGTGGAGTCTTTTTTTTTTGAAAAAAAAGGTGGAGATAGAATTTTTGAAGTAGATCGAAGATTGAAGATGGGATTAAATTTTGAAAAAGATAGGAGATAGAAGATGGGATGATTTTTTTTTTTAAAAAAAGGATATGAGAATAAAAAAAGATGAGGATAAAATAAATTAATAAAAAAGATGGGAGATCAAAAAACCGATGGGAGATATAGTTTGATAAAGGATGGGGATAGAATTTCAAAATAGATAGAAATAGGTCTTGAAAAAAAATATGAGATAACGTTTTCGAAATATAATTAAAAAAAGATGGAGATTGGGACAAAGAATGTGGACTCACGCTTAATGTGTTGATCGCAGTGATGACGCGTGGCGCGCAGGACGCACAAGAGAGAGCGTGCAGATCGTGACAGTGGTCGAGGGATGCAGCCAAGTTGCTTCAGACACTGATAGCGTCCGCCAAACGCAACTTAAGCCTTTTGTTCTTCGCGATCATTAGTTCGAACAAATTAATGACATGCACACACAAATATGCACGAGTAGGATAATAGTATGCACAATTCTCAACCTAAAGTCCAGTTCTACATTCAACTACGGTCGGGTTTAGGTTAAGGCTGAAAAGGGTCCATGACTAAGAGATTGATCCTACACTTTGGACCCCTGCTTAAAGAGGTGGCCACGTGTAAGACGTGCTCCAGTTCTAAAGTCAGGAACAAGAGAACAATGCCATTATTGGGTAGGTTTGCTTATGACTAAGATCCAACACTATCTCTCAAGAAGCTTTTTGGATGGACAAAACGCAAACCCCCCGGGGGTGACCTCACACATAAAACATGTGCTAATGAGGCAAGGTAGATTGTCCTTATGGTGGTTGAACAATAGCCATGCATATGCAAAATAATATATTATTGTAAGGCATAAAAGGAGAACAAATCACATTTTTCAAGTTTCACCCACTCATTTAAATTTTTTTTTTTTTTAAATCCTCCTCAGTGGAGTCGCCAAATTGTAGGCGTGGATTTTTCATTCCTTTAATGCCTACATGCGGTGTGAGCGCGTGTATTTGACTATCCCGTTGTTAAGTTTTTATTAAAAATATGCTTTCGAAGTCGCCAACAATTCTCTAGAGGAAGAATCATAAACCTAATTGGATATTGAAATGGAAGGGACATCTCAGGGACTTATCCAATAATGTAGATTTCCCCGTCTTGACTTCATAGAAGGTCAGGAACCAAAAATTGAGTTCGGAAGTGAGTATACAATACAGTTAGGAACTATAGTACCCATTGCGGGAATCTACTAAATATCGATTCATTACATATTTTATATAAAAGAATAATCAAATAACGTTTTAAGCACCCTAAAAATAATATCTAGGTTGGTTCGAAAAACACATATAAGTCTAATTATTTAGTGACAAATTATTGTACAATCATATTACAAGGTTCCTAACAGGTTGTTCAAATTATCTGAATTAACTAGAACAATTCTTTAGGTCTTGTTTAACAATAAATACAAAGTGATAAATATTGTAATTAAGCATAAAAAAATTATATGTTCATGAAAAGAAATAAAAATGAGAAAATAAACTATGGCAGGGAGTTAGTATAATATGTACAATACTTACAATCGTAGGAATATATTAAAAACCTACATCATGAATAGAGTGTTAGCAACTTCAAGAAAATAATAAAAATAAATAAAGAAAAAAAATAAAGTTAGTTAATTTAGTTAACCCTCAGAAATTATATCACCGTCCGAGGTCGTTGATTTGTACGGATCTTGGAGAATGGAATTATATGAGTCTTAAAAAAATTTGTGTTTCGTTATATTATGTATTAGGCGTTGACTTTGGATTTCAAAAGAAAAGTTTACGGATGGTGATGAATGGATGTGGCGCATAAGAGCAGCTCCAGCGGACAATAATATGTCCCAGCTTGCAAATATCAAAGAGTTGGAGCTACTAGCTTTATTGTTGGAGTGAAAAGAAACGTGTTGCTTTGGGAAGCCAAATAGCTCCACAAAGCTACTTGCTTTGTTCCCTCTTTTAAGCTCCACTTCCACTTTTCACTTTCAACTTTTACTTTTCATTTCACATTGGTTGTAGTTTTCCATTGGGAAAGGTTGTAGCTTGGCAATGTTGTGGTTTGGAGATCTGATGTGGCACACAAAGCTACAAGCCTGCAAGTGGTTGTAGATTGCCATTGTAGTTGCTCTAAGGATGATAGGTGATTGTGAATGCTGATTTTCTTTGAGTGATCAGCATGGAATTGATATTGTTGAATGTTGGTCAACGCAAGTGAGATGATGGTGGAGGTTGTGTGTCGAGCTATATTATTGTGTGAGGAGGGCATGCGATATTCAGAGGGTTATGTTAGTTTGTGAGTTGGCCGAGAGACATTAGAGGTGATTCTGTGATTGTGAGGCTTTGAGAGTTGCCAAGTGTTAAGCGGTTTTTTCCTTAAGCCTCTGTGCAAAGAGCGATGTGTTACATAGTGTAGTTAGGTAGTCGAGTCGCAATAGGTTTCCACAAGTTAGTAGGTCTCTAAAAGATTTTTATCATAATAGGTTTTAGAAAAGAATAAGATAAAAGATATTTAAAAACACTTTGTAAAAAGATTGTTTTTGTAAAAGATATTTTTATTAATAAAACTAATGAATAAAATTAATTAACTATTAATTAAGTTGGGCTTAGAAATGATTTTAATATTCTGGCTTTTCTAAAACTACTTTTAAAAGGTTTTTCAAATATGGACTATTAAAAACTTATTTTAAAACGTTTTAGGAAGTGGACTTAGTAAAACTAATTATAAAGATGCTTTTCGGATATGAGTGAATAAAACAAGTTGGGAAATGGTTTTGGACTTCAAATATTTTAATTTCGACTCGCTCTTTATTCTTTCCTCGATCATACCAATTGGAGCAGAGTATTAGTCATCATAGGGAACTAAATGGAGACACACGATTATGTGTCTACAATAAGTATGAATCATGTTTGAATTATGTTTGAGTATATTTCATAATTATGAGGTATTTGAAATATGTTTAAGTACTTTTGACAAGATCAGTTAGTTATAAGTATTGTTTAAGATCATTTTTGTTTAATGGGGAAAAGAGCTGCGAGAGCTGCATGAACAACTCTATTCCACAATTAAATGAGGCATGATCTAAGGGTTGGTATTTCTTCTCATTAAACAACTCTTCTCATTAGGTCCTATATTTTTATGTGATCATTGGGTTATGTTCTGTAACTGTAGTATTACCTTATGTAGAAGCTATAACTT